>NC_080088.1:56205445-56507588 GCF_950005125.1 Chionomys nivalis | reverse complement strand
GGTTTTCCTGACTCAGCTGTAGCAAAAACAAACAAACAGACAAAAACACACAAGCTGCAAATGCTGCCTTTCTGGGCCATGCTGCCAGTGAGACCTCTGGCTCTTTCAGGAGACCAAGAAGTTAAATGGACTTTGTAAGCAGCATTTTACAAACTGCTTAATGGCTCGACATAGACTGGCTGCATACTTGGAACTGAGGCAATGAGCATGGCTTGCAGAGGTGGTGAATGGACTTCCACCATGTTGGACTGTGTGGAGCAAGCATGAAGTACTGTATAAAGCCTAGTAATGCCGCATCTTACGTTCATAAGAAGCGCTTAGCATTTTAAGAATTAGTCCTGGTCAGAAAATAATTATAAATACACAAAGACAAATTCAGATTGAAAAGACCTCTAAATTGGTCACAGTGTTTAATAAGTGTATGTAGGCTTGGGAGAGAAAAAGAATATACACAGTTATAAAAAGAAGTAAATGGTTTAAAAAAGGTTAAAGTCTTTAAAGAGACAGGGTAAAGAATAAGCCATGTAAAGATGGATAATAAACAGAGAATCTGGATTATGTATATTATTGTGTTTTCTTTGATTTTTTTTGACTGCAGAGAGACATTTGATACTGGGGACTGCTAAGCCAAACCAACATATATATTTTAAAGGTATCTTGAATTCAAAATATGGGTCTAAGGTTATGTTGCTTTGGAAAAGAGGTTTTTCTTTTGTTTCCACAGATGATAAGAACCTGTGGATTGCTTCCAGACTAATGTGATTTAATGGACTGAGACACCCTGAAATGTTGCCTTAAACACCCCTCAAAAATTACTTCACCCAACTGCTGACTGAGATGAGTCTAGCATGCAGGATACACCATGAAAGACCTGATTAACAGCACTCCAATCACCAGGAAGTAGTCTAGAGAACTATGCCCATATTCACAAATATTGTTCATAAATGTTAATATTTAAAGGGGGATATGCTATAGAGATGGATACTTTGCACTGGTGTGGATCTTGGTTTTTTGATACAAATTTAAGGTCAATTCTGTTATATGTATTTTTTTTTTTTTTTTTTTGGTTTTTCGAGAAAGGATTTCTCTGTGGTTTTTGGAGCCTGTCCTGGAACTAGCTCTTGTAGACCAGGCTGGTCTCGAACTCACAGAGATCCGCCTGCCTCTGCCTCCCAAGTGCTGGGATTAAAGACGTGCGCCACCACCGCCCGGCCTAGTTATATGTATTTCTTATCTTTATTAAGGTATTATGTTTGTCCAGCTCACTTAAAAGTGTAATATATAATTAAGAGATATAGGTTAACAGATAATCATCTATAATAGCAAAGCTTGTAGTCACGTTAGTTAGATTTTCTTGATGTACAGAGATGTATTTCAAGTGGATAGGCATTCTTCAAACCTTTCAAAGACTATAGAATGTGGCATTTAAAATATTTTAAGAATTTAAGACTTCTCATGACAATGAGACACATCTCCTCCTGGCAGCACCAATCTACTTCAGGAGGAAGATGGGCATCCAAGAGGTTCCTTATGGAGCTTGCTAGCCATTTGGGAAAAAAACAAAAACAAAAAAAACCCTGCTTTTGCCTGTATGGGTTGGTGAACTGGACATGCAGGACCCATAAATGACTGCTGAACTTGCCTAAAGGTGAGTCAATCCTTTGGGGTTCCTGCTTCATGAAAGAGTCTGCCAGACATTCTGCAAGACAGAGAAAAAAGTGACTGACAAAATTCCAATATAGGCAGAGCTGTCTTTGAAATTTCCTGCTTTGTGGAAAAATCTGCTTCATACTATGGGCCTGTAGGCGGAAGATCAGATGCCCCAATGGTACAGAAGAACTTTGGGTGACTGTCTAGGCAGTGAGATGTCTCCATCAATTCTAGAGGTTTGGAAGTTGCTTACAATGAACTTACTGTTTATTTAGGTAATAGTATATCCTTCTGGAGTCTTTGATAGAGTTGAAGAATAGATAGTTATTATTATAATTATCCTTAGTTATGATAAAAGATAAAGTAGATATAAATATTGTAACTAATTCTTGCTTGGTACCTGTTTTTATATGTAATTTTACTATATTAAAGTTGAAACTCTAAATTTTTATTTTAAAAATTTCTTTAAGTGTTTCTCTGCCATTTGAGATTCTTCTCTTGAGAATTCTCTGTTTAGTTCTGTGCCACATTTTTAGATTGGATTATTTGTTTTTGGATGTCTAATTGCTTGACTTCTTTATATATTTTGGAGGTCAACCCTCTGTTGGATATTGGGTTGGTGAAGATCTTTACCTATTCTGTAGGCTGTAATTTTGTTCTATTGAAAGTGTCCTTTGCCTTACATAAGCTTTTCAGTTTCATGAGCTTCCATTTATTAATTGTCAATTGTCATGGCTCAGTAACAGAGGGCCCGAGCAGGACTCATGGATTTCCCTGGGATGAGGAAATAGAAGAGATCTCCCAGGTAGACTGGAAGTAGGGATGGGAACTTGAGGGATCTGATTCGGGGGGGGTCATGGAGAGGGAGAGTAATAAAAGAGAAGACTGGGAAGGTAGAAATGTGATGCAAGGGAAACTCCCATGAATCTACAAGGATAACTCCAGCTAAGACTCCTAACAGTAGTGGAGATGTAGCCTGGACTGGCCGTCTCCTGTTATTATATTGGTGACTCTTCTAGTTGTCATCAGAGATCCTTCTTCAGCCAGTAACTAATGGAAGAAGATGTAGACTCACAGCCAAACATTAGGCTGAGCTAGGGGAAACTGCTGAAGGGAGGGAGAAAGGATTGTAGGAGCCAGAGTGGCCACAATAAAATGTACAGAATCAACTAACTTGGATCATAGGAACTAACGGAGTCTGAAACAACAACCAAAGAACCTGCATAATACTGACCTATGCCCTCTACATATATGGAATAGTTGTGTAGGTTGGCCCACTTGTGGGACTCCTACCAAGGGGAATAAAGACTATAATATTTTGGCTGGCTCTTGGGAACCTACCTATTCTTTATACTGGATTGCCTTGTTCGGCCTTAATACAAGGGGAGGTACTTAGTCTAACTGAAACTTAATATACCATGCTTTATTTATATCCATGGAAGCCTGGCCCTTTCTGAACAGAAAAAGAGGAGGAGTAGATTGGGGTGGGGGCTGGACATAGGGAAGAAGAGGAATGAGTGGAAACTGGTCTGGATGTACAATAAATAAATAAAGTAAATTAAAACAATCTTTAGGATGGACAATTTCAAATGCACACATAAGTAAGAAATAGTTTTAAAAATCTCAAGTTGGTCATAGAGATTTATTTACTATGTATGCTTATAATTTTTGTTTCATCTCTCTCTTCCACTCTTCTTTCTAGGCTATTTTAAGTAAACTTATTTTTCATGCTTTGGTATGCATATCTAATGGAAATAAGTTTAAAAATCATTAAACTTTATGCACATATCTAATACACTTAATAATTCCTTGATATGCTTTAATGCTCAGCCAAGTTGCCTCTAATTTGATCATTTGTTCTATGCTATCAAATCTAGGATCCTGACACTGTGGGTGCAGCGGCATGCAAGTCAGAGGCGCTGTCAGAATGCTCTTCATGCAAACCCTATGAACTAATTAGAGCTGCAGTTTTGAGTAAATCATATTTAATAGTATTTGGCAAGAATGTTCTCTGTTATATAGTGTAATGGAAATTTTCTTACTCTATTTTGTAGGCAGAATAAAGACCCTGAATCTTTTGTAACATGGTTTTTGGTAGGTGTGATACAGTCTGTTTTCTTTAACTAAAGACATGTTTGGAAACGTAAAAGACACAAGTTAGAAGAGACTATGGGCAGAGAGAAAGACTAAGGAGCTACTGGCAGTGGGAGTAATAGGAGGAGACAATATTGTTAAGAGAAATGTTTCTGTTTCGCTCAGCAGAGGGTGAGATTGATTTGATTTGGGAGAGTAAGGGAAGGCTAGATGATATTTTGCCCACAGGCAACTGGTGTGGATGCTGTTAACTAATGCGGAAAATAAAAAATACTTCGTGCTTTAAAAAGAAAGTTGGATTTTGGAACAGTAGTTTAAGGGAACTTTCTGGAGAATGGATAGTGACATCGTCTCTCTCCTAGTAGGAAGTGCAGATACGAGTTTGAGGAGGGAATATCCAAAGTGAAAACAGTTCTATAAAGTCTGAATCTCTGCTTGGTGTGTGAACAGAAAATGGGGGTGACATAAATATGGCAGGTCTGTCAAAAAGGCGACTGTTAAGATTATTTTTAAGGTGAAGGAAAAAGAAGAGTAGCCTAAGCCAGAAATTTAGATGAGGAATGTTTTTAGACCCTGAGCGCTGCATTCTCAGAATGGAAAGTCCTCAGACACTGGAAATACTAAGGAAGAAATGAATAATAAAGAAAGAAAGTATAGAATGGTATAGGCAAAGGATGCAACCCTGTGAGTGTAAAAGCTGTTTCTTTTATTTAGGAGATAAAGAGAAGTAAAGACACAGAGAAGAGCAGAGGCACTGACTGCTCCTCAAAACATGCAGTGGGAGGAGCCTTTGCAAGAGCTGAGAGACCAGATGGCTAGATGGGGTAGTCTAGACAGGAATTTATTTGGGTAGGTAAATGGGTTCACTTGTTCTAAAGATTCCTCAGCAGAGACCAACTGGCTGATGTAATTCCATGTTTCTTCTCCTCCTTTTCTCCTTCTCCTTTCTTTTCCTTTTCTTTCTCCTTCTCTTTCTCTTTTTCTTCCTCCTCCTTCTTTCTCCTCCTCTTCCTTATTGTGCTTATATTATTTTTCCCATTTTAATTTTTTATAAAAATTTCATACACTGTGTTCTGATCACCCACAAGTTCTCCAGATCTTTCCCGCTGTCCCACCCACAGAGCTCCACACCATTTCTTTCAAAGTAGAATGAAATGTGTTGATTGGCCACAAAGTGACAAGGACAGCAAAAGATCATATTTATCCTGTGGTATAAACTAAGGGACTATGCTAAAAATCATTCATTTATAATAGCTGATAGTATCTACTGACCACTTACAGAAAATCATTTTGAGTAATTGTGGGATCCATTATCTCACCCTAAGTATGTTATTTTTGTCTCTAAATATGACTGAAATCTGTATTTGAACCATATAAATGAATCTAATTAACATTTATGATTAATAATATGTGGTTATATGTTCTTGATTTGTTCCAGAGTCCATTATTCCATTAAAAATGACAATCATGTGTTGAGATTATCACTGAAAATAGAATTTCTTGGTCTAAAACTTCTCTGTGCCTACATAGTAAAGAAGAAAACATCTTTGGCTTTGAATAAGCATTAATCTCAATGTGTCATGTGTACCGTGTCAATGGCATGGATAGTTTGAAGATTAAAGAATTTGTACCCTCTTACCCAAGTGAAGCAGTCATTCTCTGTATGTTTAGACAAATAATAACTATCCTTGGTATAAGAGTTTGACAGCACCATTAATCATACATCCTAACTTTACCTGGTAATTGACTGCTTGTGCTGTTAATCATGTTTATCCAGAGGAAAATTTATCTTCCATACCATTATAATTGGAGTTGTCTTGCTATTTTGAAGCAAAGTTTACTCTAAAGGCAAACCTTTTCCTCCTCACAGTGTCTAGGAGATAGCAATGTTGCTATCTCCCTTGCTAAGTAGTGGGATCCATGGGTCATCAAGGTTAACCAAGTGCTATCTACTTTTTCTAAATAATCTGTATATATTTCAAGGAGGACAGAAAATATAACACCATGTGATGTAAAGTAAATCCTCTAAGAACAGGGAGCAAGGAATTTCTCTAATTTTCAACATAGAGGACCAATTTAACTTCCTGTTTCAATCTTACAAATGCCAAAACAGTCATAGGCATTTCTCCAGATCTTTCCAAATGTACCTACTTATATACAATCACCCACATATACCCATGTTTAAAATTTAAAATTTATATTAAAGGAATAAAAAAATTCCAAAACCCAAATAAAGTAGAAGTCTCAGGAGAGGCTTTAGGATTTTATGAGTATTACTTCTTATTATGTCTTGTTTTGCAGGTTGTTTGTGGAAGAATAGAGTGCACAAATAAAGCTGAAGAGTTAATTGCTCATTGCCCTTTGACTTTGCATTTCTTTCCCAAATCTGAGCTTCTCTTGGGGTCAGCAGGAGCTCCAGGATCTACTCAAGATTCTAAGCAGAGACAGAATAAGAATGAGTTTGGCAGAGGGAAGGGCTGTCTAAATGCAAAGCAATGTTAATAAATATAGGAATTATTCTCACCCCATCTGACCTCGGCTATTTTAGGACATTGGAGCTATTTTCTCTAATTTCCATGGCATTTATTCTTGGACCAAGATAGCCACCATGGTTCTAATTTGTTTAAATTTAAGGAAACGCCATCTAATTTTGAAAGTAGTGAACTCTTTGCTACCCTGGCTAAAATGACAAGGAACAGGCTCACGAACCACTGAGATGTTACACACTCCCCAGACTAAACACACAGCTAACTTTTAAGTACTGGACGCTATATTTGGACAGGTGAAGTCTATCAGTAAGAGTGCTGACCTTTGAGACTGAGGGCTACATTTTGGAGGCAGCCTCTGCTTTCAGAAGGGAGTAGTAGGGCGGGGCTAGACAAAATTTCTAGTCTTGTGAAAAAGCACAACCAGAGAGACCACTGGGTACTAGAACACCCATGTTCTGACACCATCAAAGGGTGAACTAAGTGGTTATGAGAAATCTTGGGCAAATCAGTGTTTCTTAACTTTAAATTGACATTCCATTTAAAATAACACTAATACCAATACTAGGTTTCATGTTCTGAGTGATAAGTACAGCCGTATTTGATTTCTCATAACAAAAAAGCCAAGTCACTTTTAAACCTCTTTTTGTAGTAGGAAAACAGGATTAGATTTTGTCTAATGTTGTCAAGTTAGCACTCAACAGTGATATAATGGTAGGGCTCTTTCTTCACGTGTTGAAGCCCCTGCTCTCAAACAAACTTTGGATAGCAAGTTTAAAGATGATGCTAGGACGATGAATTATGCATAAAACTATCTCTTAGTTAAAGAATCAAAAAGCTGTATGGTGAGTTTATTTGTTTAGCCTTTCCAGTTAAAGAATTAAAGGGCGAACTACACATAATGAACTCATTTTATGTTTGACTTTGCTTAACGGTTGTGTTGTCCCATTCCTGAGGAGCAGGTAGTAGAATCGTAATTTCAGGGAACATGTCTGGTCATCCGTGAAGATAAAGAAAGCCATTTCTCCTGTCTTCCTACTTGGGGCAGTATTTTGGTCATCCGTTTGTCAAGGGGATACCTGCTTCCTGCTTTGCACCTGTGATGATAATTCTTAAACAGACGAGGTTGAAGGACTGATTCAGGCACTGTATCTGTCACATTCATATTAATAGACAATGATAAAACATTGTGGAGGAGAAAGCAATTAGTCAGCAAGAGCAGAAACTGAATAATTCAGCATCCATCCCCCCTTTAATAGTGAAATATTTACTACACGAAAATTGTATTTCCATTGTACAAGTAAAACCTGTATCTCCTGCCCCCCCCCTTTTTTCCTGCCTTAAAATGTTTATCAGACTCCTCTGGTTCCAATGTAGAGCAGCAAATGTGATTATAAGTCTTCAAAGTTTGCCTCAGACTCCACATGAATATCTGAGAGCCCAGGAAACAGCAGCTTGTATTTGCTAACGAGAAACAGATGTTGCTATGAAAAATAAGGTGGTGAGAAACCTGTTCAATATAGAGAGGAAACTTGAATCCCTAATCCACTTTAAATTCTTCATCAGCTACTGGTATTTTGCGTAGATGAAATATCAATACCCCTGAAGGAATTCTTGCTGTTTTAGTACCAAAGCCCGATTCTTGTATAAAATCTTTGTGAAAGGAAATATAACTTTAAAAATGAGTTAAAGAAACACACACATCTGTTCTCTAGGTAATTTGTAAATTTGGTGCAAAAATCCACTGCTTTTATTTTAGGAACAGAAGAAACAGGAACGATATATAAATTATTCTTAAAGCCTATGATGATGGCACAGGTTATTATTAGAATATTTATTGCAGTCCAGGAGGTAGATGATTTCCAGGTGAAATTTTTTTATGAATCTTAAAGCATTATATCCTTGTGCAGAAAACATTCTTTCTTCTCCACACAACTGGCTTTTGTTTATGCTGTTGGCTTTGCACCTATACTTCTTTTCAGCATGTGCACATCAGCCTGTGAATGTAAGATTATGTCCATGTGATCCTTGCATCTGAAGTATATGGAGCATCTAACTGCTTACAGTGGACCATCCACTGTGTTGCACATCTCCAACCATTCCAGAGTCTCCCATGGGTAGGAAATATTTCTCAGTCCCTTCATCATGATGCACTGTCTTTGTTAAAAGCACCACTTTTGAAAAAACCACTCCATTTGGCACAGTAGTGTTCTGCTGTGGTTTGTGGAATGGGGTATAGATGAGAAAGGGAGACTGGTTCTTTCCTCAGCACTATCACATGTGTGTGTGTGTGTGTGTGTGTGTATAGTGTGTGTGTTGTTTCTCTCCCTCTTGCTGCTTTTATATTTGAATCTTCCCTCTTATTCACCTGTGCATCCTGCATCCTACCCATACCTATTTGGTGGGAATGCTTAGTTCCTCCAAGTAAAATCCTCCTAAGAGCTTCTGTCCAATCAAAATAATTAGCCATATCTTAGCAACTGAATTGACAGAGACTTATCACATCAGCATCACTTGGGAGCTTCTGAGAGGTGTGAGCAGTGCAGGCCCCACTTAAAGTCTACTGAAGCAGAATCTGTATTTTAATGAGCTTCCCTGGTAATCCACTTTTTCCATAAAGTATAAGAGGTGACACTTAGAGAACTCATGATGGGCTTGCTGACTTTATATACTGGAAGCCACCATGCCAGTGCCATCTACATTCACAACTGTCTGACACTCGCTGCTATCAGTCATGACAGACATCAACTAATATGTCAATGGGAAGGGTAAATGATTTTAAAATTTCTAGAAAAGAGGTAAGATAACAAGTTAGCAAGATTAACGAACACTTAAAAAGTAAGTAAAAATACTGGAACATATAGCAAAACACTATGAATTGTGTACTATTTCAAGTTTTTCAATGTGAAGTCAAATAGTAGCTACCAATAAGATTACCAGTGTTCATTGAAAACTCTGAAGGCAGAGCCTTTCTTAGGCAGTTGGTAGAGACAGAATGAGGTATGGACAGTCAGGGTGGATCTGTCTGTCACCATATCTTTTCTTTGAAACTAAGAACCTCATGTTACGTAGTTAGTCACCATATGTGCTGTTTGTGAAAGATTTACAGCAAAGGCATAACAGAAAACATTTGCTAATATTATTAGGCACTCTGGGAAGAAAATCTAGAACCTTTGAGAAGTTTATAATTTAAAATTTGGGAAAGCAAATATCTGCTCACAGATAAGATGAAGGGAATAAAAATAAAAGAAACATAGCCTCATTCTTAAAACAGTATGGAACAGAGCACATGATGAGAACCAGGGATATTGATACTAGGTAATCACAGCAAAGGATTGCTTGGATATTATTTTGTCTGCTATTAATTTAATTTTCTTACTTGATTGTTTTCCTGAGTGTTTCCAGCTAGCAGCATGGCTCACTATTTAGAGTTGACAAACAGCAGTTTATAGTCCAAATTAGCATTTTTGCTCTTTCCCATCTGATATTAATTTACTCTTGAGGTAATGGTGCATCCTCAGGCTGCGTGGAGACTGATACCTAATAAGTATATGACAAATGTACTTTTGAATCTTTTATTGACATGAGGTAGGATTTAGTTTGGACATAGTAACATTAATAGCCTCTAGTCTATAACAAAAGTAGTACACGATTTTTAAGTACTAGAATTTATGTATAAGATTTTTGTGTACTAAGTAAATGTTTTTTGTACTAGATCATGGTCTAGAACAAAAGTAGTTCTAGAACAAAAGTCTAGAACATGCTTTTTAATGTTTTCTATTTGAAGATACTGAGTGCATTTAATTCAAATACCTGCTTACATAGTCACATAATAGTCACGACAGTCATCATGCCTTACCCTGATGCAAATTTATTGAAGTCATGCAAAGTATAAATGTGTCATCACTCTGCCAACTATCTAACTCCTCATGTGTAAAATAAAGTATCCCGATTGGAAGTTCATAGACTATACTTACCCTATGAATGGGTTAGAGACATGACGGACCTCAGTATAAACATATATATGTGTGTGTGTGTGTGTGTGTGTGTGAATAACTATAATACAGAACTTCTTTCCCCATGAGTAAAATGCTATTCTTTTAAAATATAATTGTACTTTTGTCTTTAGACAGCACTTACTAGCAACATGTTTGCCGAACGTTATACATATATGGAATAAGTAGAGCTGTCTTTGCTCTTTTCCTCAACAACCCCATAGTCAATTTATGTCAATTCAGCAACATGCAGATAAGGCCACAAATTCTTAGCTTGTGACAACCTGACTCATTTTTATATTATCTTAGTACTTTTGAAATTTTAATTAATTTATTATTTTACATATCAATCACAGCCTCCCCTCCCTTTTCTCCTCTTTCCCACCCTCAACCTTTAACTTGGAGATCTATATCACCTTTGAGTGCTCTCAGAAGACTTAGCTTTGTCAAATTATATTATACTATTATAAGAACCTAGATCAGTGCAATTAATGAAATCATTGGTATCCTTGTATCTTCTGATACTGGGATAGAAATATCTTGAAATCTGGCTTTAAGTTAGTACTAATCATTGCAGCACAGTGATTAATGTTTGCCTGATAACAGAAAATCAAAATGGAGGTCGGTCTTTACTATGTTTTTAAGTTGTAGGATGCTCAAGAGTAGAACATAAGACAGAACATGAAAATCAGAGTTAGATGGTTGACAAAGCGATGGCACGTTTATACTTTGCATGACTTTAATAAATCTGCATCAGGCTACCGCATGGCCACACTGATAGGTGAATGGAATATGCAATGTTGTTTTTACCAGTCTGATTTATTAACATATATTTCATTTTTTTAATGAGACACTTAGGCTGTCTACGATCTCCATGAAATACCTTGGCATATTGACAATGTAACTGCACACAGACTGTGTAAGCAAGCATGTCTGTGGGTTAAATGCATTCAGCATCATTAAGCACAGAACATTGAAAGTCATCTCCTAGGGACAATTACTGCTTTGCTCTCGTTATTAACTCACTTTTATTGGGTTAATAGTCAAATATCACAGAGCAAAAATCTCACTGACGCCAGTCACTGGCAACTAACACTTCCAAAAACATTATTTAAAACAAGTATTATTAAATAGCTGGAAAAATATCTACTTGGGCTGTGACTGTCCTTTAACAACTTGAAGTATCCTTTTCTTTTCCTCTCCAAGTTTCCCGAATGGTGAAGTTGAGCTGAATGGATGTCTTTAGTATCTACAAACAGGAAAATGGAAAAAATGTGTTTCCCTGAGGGACAGCGAAAAGTCTTTAGAAAAGGCCAGGATGGATTTGTACAGATCTCCTTTCTTCCCCTGTGAAAATCCTTTAATTTGTTGCTATATCTTCAAGTGGAATCAGTTTGTAGTGAATTCAGCTCAGTTGCAGGGTTACAAGGCTTCAGCTACAAAGCAGAAAATGGAAACAAGCTTATGTCTGAATCCAGAAACCATTTCCATCTGCTTGGTGAACTCTAAGCAGCAATTAATTCTTTCAAACAGAGGTGTGGAAGTTGAAGACTCTGGCTGGCTTAAGTCAAGGAAAGGAAATCTGTCTCTTTGAATATGTTTATTGATATGTAATTTTTGTGCATTTATAATATATCAAGTAATATAATCTCACTTGTTCACTGACCATCAGGCAAAATCTTAATGAACTTGTAAAATGCTGAAGATTCCACTCAACTTTTAGGTAGCTATTTTGCCATGGTAAAAAGACAGATCATTTGGTTTACAAAGGTTTGCCAGTTCTTAGCTGTTCTTGCCATATGATTCATTTCCTGACATATTTTCTTTGTATTTTAAAATATGATGGAAATGACACTACCTGCATCCCAAACACTCAAAACATAATTTTTATTCACACTACCCCACTGGCTTTTAATATTTTGCACTCTTTTATTACATATATATATATATATATATATATATATATATATATATATATATCTCCTGCAAAATTAAGCTCAATGTTGTCTCTCCAGAAAGCCAATCTTAATGAGCTCACCTGGTCAACTTTGGCTTTCTCTGCCTTCCTCACATACGCTGCCCAGTTCTTCTCTGGGTCATGCTATTGTTCCTGCTTTCCTGAATTGATTGACATAAGCAGTCCAAAACCCTTAGTGCAGTCTATTGTTCTAATACTTTATATAATAAATTTATTCCTCTCTGGGATGCATTGGTGATTATAATAGGTTTGGTACCTTCTGTGACATTCAGTTTATAAGACAAATATCAAAATGCATGCATAATTTTAACAGTATATGACAGCAAAAACCAAAAATAACATACTTTGTATTTGGGATCAAGAAAATCTTTGAGAAAAGATATAAAATTTGAGACCTGCTGGGTTGAGTCAGGGTTACTCAGGTACACCCTGGGTATGGGAAGAACTTGCAGTACCTTGTTGAGGATTAAAGTGTATGTAGAAAGATGTGCCAATCTTAAGGATGCACTTTGAAATCTTGGCATTTTTAACCTGGGGCACATTTATAGAACCCCAGCTAGATCACTAATCATAACTCCTCCAAACATTCTTTATGCTCCCATGCTAGAAAGTCCTGTCCTATGAGGTAAACACATTCTGGCATCTGCCACTCAGTATAATCCTTTTAAATACCTGAAAAACATTTTGCTTAAGAAATTGGGGGAATGGGCATGAAACAAAGAAGAGAATGTGGAGTGAGACCAGTGAAAGATCAAGGGTAATCTTGTAGAGCTAGTTAAGGTGTGGACTTTGACCTCTAGGAAATGACTAACTGTTGAGGCTCTAAATAAGAAGTTAGTATAGTTGGATTAAAATGCTACCAACTACACCAAAACAAGAGGCAAAAGTAGTTCACAGACACTCAATAAATTCTTTTAAATGACCTTTTTTATTGTAGGAAATAGGATCATTTAAAATTTTATGGTTACTTTTAAATAGTTAATATTGCTTAAGGCTGTAGAGATATCACCCAAACTAAGTAGATTTGTTATCATCTGTGTTGGCCAACATATATTCATTTATCTGGTTTTCCCACCTATGAATGATTAGAATTTTTGTCTACACCTATCCCTACTATTTTTCTTTTGTCCAAAATAAAATTTTCAGTTATTGCACATAATTGTAGCAAGTTTAAAATTATTATGAAACATGGAAACGTCTACATTGACTTATTCACTTTCTCAAAATATAGTTCATTTTACTAGTAAAAAAGTATAGAGAACCATATTTCAAAAAATTTACTATTGACACTATTTAGAAGATAGAGTTATTTAAGTAAATTAATTCTTTGCTGAATATCTTGAATGAGATTTACATATTTCTCAGATGAACACTGATGTGGGATGTCATTTTGTATATGTGTTGCTTATATTGGTTGATGAATGAAGCTTTTTGGGTCAATGACTTAGTAGAATAAAGCCAGGCAGTAAATCAGAACACAAATAGAGAGAGTAGGTGGAGTCAAGGGGGTATGGACAGCCAAGAACGAACAAGCAGTCTCCACCGATAAAAGTCTATATCATATGCCAAAAACTATTTTACTGTATTTAGTTTTTTTCTTAAACAATCAGGGTAATTTATCAGAGCAGTACAAATGCCTCTTGCTTGTTTCTACATTTTGTAAATTCAATGCCTGCTTCAGATTCTTCATTTTGCTGGGACACCCTGTTAAAAGTGGTGAATTTGCTGTATTCATTTCCTGCACAGACTTAACAAAGTCTCACCCAGTGAGCAATTTAAAACAATGGACACATGTTGTCGCCCAAGGTGAATTAAAGCCAGGGATGATTCTCTCATGGTTCTGAAGGCCAGAAATTCAGCCTCAAGGTGTAGCCACATTTCCATCAAGAGTGTGTGACAAGCTCTCTGTCCTGTGCCTCTGTGGCCTGGTGATGTTCAGTCTTGATGTGCCTCGGCTTCCAGACACTTCATTCCACTCTTCTGTCATCAGCTCAGGTTCTTCCTTGATCTTTCTACTGCATCAGCCATATTCAACAAAAGTTTATTCACTGCAGTGGCCTCATCATCTCTTAGTTAATTAAATTTGTAGCCATCACATTTTCAAATAAAATCTTGGGATAAGGTACCACCCAGTGAAAGTAAAACCTGTCGCTAGGAATTACTTATCCTTGGAACTCTCCTTTTTCTACTCATTTTTCTTTATTATTTGTAGAAGAACGGTTAGAGACGTGAAAAGTCTCTCTCTCTCTCTCTCTCTCTCTCTCTCTCTCTCTCCTCTTCTCTCTCTCTCTCTCTCTGTGTGCTGTGTGTTTATGCATGTGCTCATTTCATGTCTAGAAGAATGCTTCCTGATAAATAACAGAGCCATGGGGAACCATGCAAGCTATGTTTCACTTTTCTATGGCCAGCTAATGCATGCATAATCACTGGCAAATTTTTTCTTTGAGCAAACTGTGCATTTTGCACTCAGTATCAAACTATTCTTCATTTTCTTTCTCCAAGATGATTTACTATAGGCTAAATAAAATGGGCCTGTTCCCGATGCCTTCTCTTTCTGTGTGCTGGTAGCATGAGCCACCAAATAACAATGTGTTGAATAATTTGGTGTACGGCGGGTTTTAGCTGCTTCCTTTCTCTTGAGAAAACACATAATTTGTACTGCTTCACTCTAGACAGGAGATACGAATAACTCAGTTAACTCCAGTCCTAAATTTCCTCAGTAAACTGATTTTCTCCACTCAATTCTCCTGTCATACAACAGTGCTAAACCGACATTTCATGTATATCCTCTGAACATCAGGCTCCAAGAAACAGAGGTGACTTATAATATCTAAAAAAAAAAAAAATCTCCCCTTAAATTACCAAGTCAATGATGATTTTTCATGGCTGCTTTTCTTAACGACCTGTACTAAGATTAAGATTAAGAAATGAGTTAGACAAAGGAGATGGCAAATAAACCAGGCAGCACTCAGTCATCCACCTGCTTTCTACTGCGCTTTTATGACTAGCTTTTGCTTTTATGTATTTTTTGTTTCAGCTGAAAGAGACATCAGTGTCTACTGTGGAGTGCAGGCCATTACAATGAAGATTAATTTCTGCACAGTCCTTTTTTCGGGTTATTCTGAAACAGATCTGGCACTGAATGGAAGGCATGGGGATTCCCACTGCAGGGGCTTCATCAATAACAACACCTTCCCAGCAGTGGTCATTTTCATCATCAATCTCAGCACCTTGGAGGGCTGTGGAAACAACTTAGTGGTAAGATTCCTATAAAACCCAGTGCTATATCTGAGGTCATAAATATACACGCTCCCATTTCATGAAATAATCAGGAGTCCAATCGGTCTTCAGGAAGAAATTCCAATAAAGCCAAACAAATCACTTTCTTTTGCCTGTTTGAAGTATGAACTCCCAAATATACAATTCTGTCTTCTCATAATGGTTGTGTTGATAGGAGCTGGGCCGTGGAGAGGCATGTACTGGGCTGTGCTACTCTAAGCAGCTCTGTTAGACTGACTTTGATGGGCATCTCTAAGCACAAGCCATATTCCTTAGACTTTATGGGTGCAACAGTTTTTGTTCTTTTGTGGTGATATAGACCTGATGACCCCATTCAGTAAGAAATATTAAATATAGAACGGGAGACTTGAACTCTTATTTCATATTTTCTCTTGACTGGTAGTCGTTGATACTTTGTAAGACAGCCGTGTTTCTTGTGTGAAGTTCTTTATGGCGTGGGACTGCCCTTTGCATTTAAAATACTTATCATACCCAATTTTACCCATACAATACTGGCGGCACCTCTTTTCAGTTATTTTGATAACCAAATTAGTGTTTTGAGCATTTTTACCCTGTCTGAGAATTTATAATTAATATCATTTATTATTTTATTAATTGACTCAACACCAAAAATAGGAATAAGAAGAAATATACAATCCAGGGAATAAAAATTAATTGAAATTAATAATTTGTGGTGAAAGTATTAATTACATTAAATTTCACCTAGGACTATATTTTATTTAGCTTGCTCAAATATCATTTTATCAATAAATCCTAATAAAAGTGGCACAATTCACACAATAGCTTAGCACAGTAAAGAAGAAAAAATTGGTTTTCAGTCTTCAAAAAATTATGACCACAGATTAAAAAGAAAGGCTTGATTAGTCTAAGAGCATGGTTTCTAAGATTTGGTAGGGGCTAGCAGACAGGAAACAGATTTATTTGAATCTCCTTCTTTATCTTATCCCAAAGGGCAGTTACAATATTGTGCCCATGACCATTTCCAAGCCTGCAGACTACGTATTGTTGACTCTTTTTATTAAAAACGTTTATTCATCTCTCTGAGTTGTGTTCACAGAGGTTATGAAGCGGGCCTAAGGGAGAGGGCGGTTAGTTGATTATTGCACGTTTTGTTTTCTAGTGGAGGGAGCACAGGTAGGGACCAGTAGAATTTCCCCTCCTCCCACTGTGTTTCAAAGCCTCACTTTCATAGATTGATGTCACTGTTGCCTTGCTGCCTAGAAAATACCTCCAGAGAAAGGGCATGGAAAATGTTACTTTGCACATGTGCACTCTTCACATTTTAGAAAGCAGCTGAATATAAAAAGTGTGTGTGTGTGTGTGTGTATTTTGCAGAACTGATATACTTACCTAGTAAGTCAGGCAAATGGTGGAAGGAAGAGAGGTTTTCTTAATTTTCATATTTTATCTTTGGTATCAGCAGCTTTGGAGACTCCTCAGAGAACATTCCTATATGAGAAAAAGTGAATAGACTATATCAGTAGGTTGGAATTAAAATGAATGCTCCCTTCCTGCCTGTTTTGTCTCGTGCATAAGCAAGCTATTTGCCTTAGCCCTGTCTGTGTACTGTTAGGCCCATGCATAAAGTTTATCCTATTACTGAAAATCTAATATTACTTATTACAGTAATATCTCCTAATAATATTTGGTAAAGGCTGTGTGATATTTGGCATGGTGAGAGAACTACTGTGTTCTTCCTTGGTCTCATGTAAATCATAAACATTATTTTTCCAAAGATGATTTTTTTTTTTTAGTTTTATCAGCACTTCAGAATCTAGTGAAAGCTAAGCAGTGTTAGGAAACACAAAAGTAAGCAACCTTCTCTATAACTTTGGGAGTTCATGGTCTCCTTGAAATTTGTCTGAGAGTGAGGAACTCCATGATCCACCAAAGAAAACAGTGGAAAGGATAATTCTTAGTAGGTTTGTGACTTGAATTTATTTGTTCAAAACTTAATGGTTAGACGATGCCATGGTGCTGCGATGAATACACCAACGTAAGGTCTAGGTGAAACCTGTCCGCCGGGCGTTCTGAGGCTGGTTGAGGGAATACAAAGCAAGCAGGCTGCTAGTGTGCTGCAGAGAGAAATCATTGCAGGTATGTGGGCAAGTGAGAGGGTTTATTGGGGAAGATGTGGTGTTTTACATGGGTAAGGGTCCTGAGGAGGAGAAAAGGAGAGAGGTGGTAGGAGTATCGAAGGCAAGAGCAAGGAGGGCTTGGTGCAGGAGTGTTTTATTCATAGTGGAAGTCTAAACAGGCTGGCAGAGTGGCTCCGCAGGTAAAACCTGGAGATGTGCACTCTAGTGACAGAACCACAGAAAGGTGGGAGGAGAGAATCAATCCCACAAAGTTGTCCTTTGAACACCTTATGTGCACCTTCTCATGCCGCATGCACACAACAGTAATGTGCCAAAGTCTGGGGCTACAAAACTAATGCGACAAACAGAGCTAAAACAAATCTTTTAAGACATATTAGAAAAGTTGGGATTTATCAAGAGGTTTTAAAAAGTTAATTGTAGACTTCTACATATGTAATTTTTCCTTTCATATGAAATAACTAAAAGTCAAATGTCAGTGGTACACAAAAAGTTCCATTGACTTTAAAAGACACAGTGTCCCTTAAAATTTGATAAAGTGAATTGGGAGCATGGGGACCTTGGGAGAGGATTGAAGGGGATGGAAGAGGCATGGAGGGGAGCAGAGTTAAATGTAGAGCTCAATAAAAATCAAGAAAAAAGAGAAGAGAAAGTAGGAAAAAAATTAAAGTCAATACAACACAAAAAATAAATAAAATAAAATTTTATAAAGTATTATACTTTTAAATCTATAGCATGTTATAGCTAAACCAAAAAGAGAAATAGGTGGTCAAAATGTTTTATTTGTATGTAAATTACATGTATGCGCAGATAGAAACATTTAATTATTGAACTTGATTTGATGTCCTAACAGGTGTCCACACTTCCTGGTGTTGGTGCTTCTGGAAATGCAACCTCAGTACAGATAGGAAATATTTCAGGATATATTGATACTCCAGACCCGCCAACAGTCATCAGCTATCTTCCTGGGCTCCTTTACAAATTTAGTTGTAGTTATCCATTGGAATACCTGGTTAATAACACCCAGCTTGCTTCGTGAGTTCATGTTTTATCCTTATTTTCTCATATTTTCTTTATACTTGCTTCTTATTTTTGATGATTGTAGTCAACCTCAAACAATGTAATGGAGTGGAACATTGACACATCTATCTATCTATCTATCTATCTATCTATCTATCTATCTATCTATCTATCTATCTATCTATCTATTAATCTATCTATATATCCATCCATCCATCCACCCATCCACCTATCACCTTTTTGTCTGTCTGTCATCTACCTACCTACTTACTTCTCTATCTATCTGTCTGTCTGTCTGTCTGTCTATCATCTATCTATTAATCTATCTATCTATCCATCCATCCACCCATCCATCTATCATCTGTCTGTCTGTTTGTCTGTCTGTCATCTACCTACTTACTTACTTCTCTATCTCTATGTATGTATGTATGTATGTATGTATGTATGTATGTATGTATGTATGTATCTATCTATCTATCTATCTATCTATCTATCTATCTATCTATCTATATCTATCTATCTATGGCTATCTAGCATTCTTCTTATTTCTTTTGCTCAAAAGTCCTGGGTGCTTATGTAGTTCTGAAGTTTTGCATAGGTTATCATATCTGGTCACTACAATTCTGGGTCTTGCCTGATCCAATTGCCACTTGTTCTCCTGCTGAATTCTACAATTCCAGACTCTGACTTCTTATGATTTTTGCAGAGGGGTGAATATGGATGCAATAATGCAGGCCCAAGGAATTCTAGACAAAGGACTGGAGCTATAGGATATATCCATGGAATTATTGATCATTTCCAAAAATACATACATGAAGAGACAGTATGTCTAAAATATAAATACCTAGATATTTTTGAAAATTTTGACAAAATGGAATAACTGAATAATGAGTTTCCCTGTCTAATTTGATGGTCTGTATTATAAGATTCTCACTATTATTTTATCTTAGTACATGGAGATAAGGAAGGTACTTTTTGTTTCATGGTTAAAAATACAGAACATTTTTATAGCATATTGATGATATGTGATTCTGTCAAAAGCAAAGTTTAGATGTGGCTATGTCTAAAGGCGTGGGAAGAAGCATCACTCATTCTGTCTTCACCTGGCATATCTAAGGAATATGTTCATTTATTCAATTAATGCTTATTAAATCCCTATTACTTATCATGTACTATGTATTCTAGCATGGATAAACTCGAATAAATCCCTAACTTCATAGAATGTCTTGTGAAATTGATGACATTCTATGTGCCTCAAATTTAAGTTCTTAGGAAATGAGTTTTCCAGAAAAAAATATCTTATATATGTAATTCCAAATAAAAAGATGACTTTATCAACGAAAATATCATAAATGACAGTCTGTCTTTATTTGAGTTTCCTTGTTTTTTGATAGCTTGTCATTTTGATGATTTAAACACTACACCTATTGAAGGTCTAGTTAAAAGTGTGTCAAGCTAACTCCAGAGTTTATTGTCTAAAATCTAACATCTGGGTATAAATAAAATTTTTAATTTAAAATCTCATTAGTGCTTTCCCTCTTTCCAATCGTTTTTAGGTCTTCAGCTGCTATTTCTGTGAGAGAGAACAATGGGACATTTGTCAGCACTTTGAACTTGCTCCTTTATAATGTGAGTTGATGGGTGAAAGACATTATTTTTCCCTTTCACTGTTGTGAGGAGTCATTTATGTGAATAGCTTTTCTATAAAAACCCCCTGAAAGACACATTAACCCTGCCGTATCTTGGTAACATTTATCCATCTTACTTTCATTTTCATATATCTTTGTTATAAAGGTGTGCTATAAGCTCTGTTAAATTTTCTAAAAGTTGATGATTGAAATTTCCTACCAAAAATGTGATAGTTACTTTGAGAATCCATCTACATTTATTTGCACCTCTGTGTGTGTGTGTGTGTTTGTGTGCATGTGTGCACATGCACATGCATGCATGTGCATATGTGTATGTGTGTGTTCATAGTTAAGAGAATATTTGGAGGAATAATGTTTTTATGAGATGATATACACAGTTTGAATGACACTTCTTGGAGGCATCATTGGTGGTGAATGTGTTAATACTTTGAACATGGGTTCTGACTGATGGTAGTTCTGTCACATCTGAAATAATTTGGATTGATGACATAGCATTGTCTAAACTTTTTTCATGTAAATATTGAGAATGGCAGCAACACGTGAAAAATACATGGATTTCTATTTATAACGGTAACATTAATCCCCCAAATGATATTTTCATGTTGATTAAAATTTTTATTCATACATTTTAAATGCCTGATTTAAATATCAATTTTTCAATCTATCAACCAACATTTTTGTAAATTATGATTCTGATTTTTGCATTATTATTCATGTCATCATGGCACTGAGTTATAATTCATGCAACTGATTTAAAAGTCAGTGCTTTATCCTTTGAATATAATGAGCTATAAATATTGTAGTAGGACATTTTCCAAAGGCATTTTAAAAATCGTGTTTATAAGTTTGTAGTTTGACACCACAGAGTTCTAAACAACACATTAAAATGTGTTGAACTGAAGATTGCCTTTCTGTCATTTGTAAACTTTCTTCCGCAAAGACTCTGCCAATTGACTTGGTTCTGTACATGTAGTAACCATGTACTGATATTTTGTTCAGAGGGTGGACAGCTATTTTATTGTTTGCAATATTTATAAAAGTAGTTTTCTATTATAAGATTTGTCTCTATTGAGTTTGATGTGTAAACTCTTTAAGGTAGAGTTGAGGTAGAACATGTTATAGTCAACAATACTTAATAAAGTTACTGAGTGAGACAGAGATGAGAATTTCCATTATTAATACAGTGAAAAATACATCCATATGCCACTCCATGGCATCTTTATTTTCTGTGAAATTAGACTACTTTTTTCCATTGTAAAAGTAGAAAATCAAGCTGGGCGGTGGTGGTGCATGCCTTTAATCCCAGCAGTCGGGAGGCAGAGGCAGGCGGATCTCTGTAAGTTTGAGGCCAACCTGGTCTACAAGAGCTAGTTCAAGACAGGAACCAAAAGCTACGGAGAAACCCTGTCTCGAAAAATTCAAAAAAAAAAAAAAAGTAGAAAATCAAACCACGGAAGTATGAATCTCTTCAAATTTCAATTCTGTAGTAGAAGATAATCACTTTGTCGTATTATAAATGAAAGAGTGCTAAAAGTTGAATTTTTAGTCAGTTTTCAATAAAATATTAATAATTGAATTATGCCAAGTGGTGGTGTTGTACACTTTTAATCCCAGCATTTGGAAGACAGAGGCAGGTGAATCTCTGTGAGTTCAAGGCCAGCCTTGTTTACAAGAGCTAGTTACAGAACAGCTAAGACTGTTACACAGAGAAACCCTGTCTTGAAAAATCAACCAAATAAATAAATAAATAAATATTTAAAATTTAAAGTTCCTTACCAATTACATTTTACAATTCAATCATTTCCAACAGTTTCTTTTGTTTCTTTTATATGTCTCTGTGTGTGGAGTATGTTTGGAAATGTGTATCTTCTCTATGTGAGAATGCATGTATGCTTGCAAAAGCAAATGTGGAGGCCCTAGGTCATTGTCGGTAGTCTTCCTGACTTTTCTCTCCTTACTGAGTCAGGATCTCTCAACTGAACCCAAACCTTGTCGATGGGACTAGTCTAGCTAGCCAGCTTGCTCAAAGGATCCCCTCTCTGTGCTTCTAGAGTGCTGGGCTACCATGCTCTCCTGACATTTTTTTTGTTGTTGTTGTTGTTGTTGTCTTTGGAGGAGAAGATTCCTGGTTTTCATTCTATATAGTAAGACTTTTAATCATTGAGCCCTCTCATGCCAGGTTTGAAATTTAATTTTCATTAAACATGCTTACTATTTTTGGAGCAAATTTAGGATTATGGACAATTTGATTTAAAAAAAAATAGAACATTCCAACACATCCTCATACCCCTGTATACATTTTCCTCTATTATTGTGTCTTCTACTATTATGGTTTATTTGTTAGAACTAATGAACTGGTTTGGAGACATCCCTGTTAGCTAAGAGTGACCATTTATGTTTATTGTACCCTTCGCATTGTACGTTCTGTGAATCATAGGATACACCTCCATTGCTGTCCTGTGTAAATATCACTGCCGCAAACTATTCTAACATCATATTATTTTGTTATATAGCAAGACGCTAAAAATTATGAATTCACATTGTACAAGAAAGTGTTGGGATACTTTCATTAATTGATTCTAAATGACATTTATTATTTATTTGGGATATTAATATTTAGTCACCTAATTGTAATTGTATTGTAGCAGTTAAATTT
This sequence comes from Chionomys nivalis, assembly GCF_950005125.1. Classification (NCBI taxonomy): domain Eukaryota; kingdom Metazoa; phylum Chordata; class Mammalia; order Rodentia; family Cricetidae; genus Chionomys; species Chionomys nivalis. The sequence goes on along the minus strand of NC_080088.1, from coordinate 56,484,664 downwards.
TAATGTCATTTTACAGCTTTTAAGAATTTGTTTTCCCCTAGAGAATTTTTTGTTAGTAAATCCTTAGGCATGCTTTCAAGTTGTTTTACATTCTACTGCCTAACCCTTTTCTCTGGTTTGTTGTTAGGACAGAAACAACTGAACACTGTCCAGAAACAACCTTCTTCCTTCTTTTGAGTTTATGTATAAAAGGACACTATGTGCACGGAAAAGCTATAGTTATAAACAAATAATTTTAATTGATGATGAATTTTTTAAGTATGAAAGCTATCTATCTATCTATCTATCTATCTATCTATCTATCTATCTATCTATCTATCTATCTATCTATCTATCATCTATCTATCTATCTATTGGTTTTTGGAGACAGGGTTTCTCTTTGTATAGCTCTTCCTGTCCTGGAACTTGCTCTGTAGATCATACTGGCCTTACACTCACAGAGATCCCCTGCCTCTGCTTCCAGAGTGCTGGGATTAAAGGCATGCACCAGTTGTGGCCTTCTCTTTGTATAATATAAAAGTAGCTGTTTTCTCCTTTGTGGAAATAGAAAGCAAGGCTGCCTTTTCTGTTTGAACTGTGTGCAAGTATTACTGTTTGCTGAGTGGTTGAATAAATAGGACCGTACAAACAGTGAAGAGAAATTTGATGACTCATGACCCAAGCACAAATGGGTTGTACATCATTTGCTATGAGCTTATTTCTTTTGAAGAAAGTCAGCGTTCTTTGGGACAATATTAATGCAAATACAAGATGTAGGAACAAGATAGGTAAAGAATGGAAATTTACTTAAAGATATTGGAAAAGGAATCCAGAAACATTATAAAAAGAAGCATTAGCTGTCTGCCTTGGCTATAGAAGCCATTGCTGCTAACCACAGAAATATAGAAAATAATTAGAAATTCAGTGCTAATGCTTCCTCTGATGAAGCATGCATTTCCGTGTATACCTGCAGTTTTAAGAATGGAATGTTTCTGCGTGGATACAATTCTTTCAGATTCCCAACATCCAAATTTTAATGTTAAAAATTAATTCTATATATACTGCCTTTGTCCAGTCAGATAAATGCGATATTCTCCATATTCTTTGGTGACTAAAATTTTACAATGAATGTTAAAAATGATTTCACCATAAAACAGCAATCTCTTTAGAAATACCAACTCTGGAAAACAATTTTTTGAAAGCTAAATGATTTGACCACTTAGATTTCTAGAAATTTTTCCCTTGGCGTTTTATGTATTTCTTTATTTCTATTATCAACTTATAAATGCTACTTTTTAATTTCTAATTTAATGTGCTTTAACCTACTACTATGTGTGTGGGGTGATAAGAATGCCTTATTTAGAATGTTCTAAAATAAAGGAAAGAAAAATTAGTTTTTTAAAATTAATTTATTTATTAAAAAATACAAATCCAAATTCTCACTCCCTCCACACAGCCTTCCACCCCACTCCCATCTAGTCCTTAGAGAGGTAAGGCACTTTGCTTTGTGGAAGGTCCCAGACCCTCCCTATTACATCTAGTCTGAGAAAGGTATCCATCCAAAGAGAATAAGATCCCAAAAAGCCAGTACATGTAGTAGAGACAAATCCCAGTGCTACTGTTGGTGGCCCTTCAGTCTGCTCCAACTGTCAACCATATTCAGAGGGACTAGTTTGATCCTATGCTTGTTCCTTCCCAGTCCAGCTGGAGTTGGTGAGCTCTCATTAGCTCAGGTAAACTGTCTCAGTGGACGAACCCCTCATGGTCTTGACCTCTTTGCTCATATTCTCATTCCTTCTTCTCTTCAACTGGACTTTGGGAGCTCAGTTCAGTGCTCCGATGTGGATCTCTGCTCCTATTTCCATCTGTTGTCAGACGAAGGTTCTGCAGTGATATTTAAGATAATTATCAGTCTGACTACCGGGCAAGGCCAGTTCGGGCACCCTCTCCTCTATTGCTTAGGGTCCTAGCTGGGGTCATCCTTGTGGATTACTGGAATTCTTTCTAGAGCCAGGTTTCTTGCTAACTCATAATGGCTCCCTCAATCAAGATATCTCTTTCCTTGCTTTCATATTTGTTCTTCCTCCAACTGGACTTTCCCATTGCCTCAACTTCTCCTCAACCCTCCCCTTCTCCACTCCTCTTCCCCTTTTTCCCTTCCTTCTACCCCCTGCTCCCATGCTCCTAATTTTGTCAGGTGATCTTTTCTGTTTCCAATTTCCAGGTGGGTCTATATATGCTTTTCTTTGGGTTCACCTTATTACTTAGCTTCTCTAGGATCATGAACTATAGGCTCAATGTCATTTGTCTATGGCTAGTATCCATTTCAGAGTGAGTAAATACCATATTAATTTTTGGGTGTCTGGGTTACCTCACTCAGGATAGTGTTTTCTAATTCCAAACATTTGCATGCAAAATTCAAGATGTCATTGTTTTTTTTTTGTTGTTGTTGTTTTGTTTCCACTGAGTAGTACTGTAATGTGTAAATGTGCCACACTTTCTTTATCCATTTTTCAGTTGAGGGGAATCTAGGTTGTTTCCAGGTTCTGATTGTTACAAATAATGCTGCTATGAACATAGTTGAACAAATGCTTTGTAGTATGATTGAACATCTTTTGAGTATATGCCCAAGAGTGGTATTGTTGGATCCTGAGGTAGGTTGACTCCCAATTTTCTGAGAAACCATCATATTGACTTCCAAAGTACTTGTACAAGTTTCCATTCCCACCAGCAACTGATGAGTGTTCTCCTTATTCCACATCCTCTCCAACATAAGCTATCATTAGTGTTTTTGATCTTAGCCATTCTAACAGGTGTAAGATGGTGTCTCAAAGTTGTTTTGATTTTTATTTCCCTGATAGCTAAGGAAGTTGAACATTTCCTTAAGTATCTTTTGGCCATTTGAAGTTCTTCTGTTTAGAGTTCTCTGTTTAGTTCAGTGCTTCATTTTTTAATTGGGTTATTTAGAATTTTAATGTCTAATTTCTTGAGTTCTTTATGTATTTTGGAGATCAGTCTTTTGTCTGACATGGGGTTGGTGAAGATCTTTTCCAATTCAGTAGGATGCCTTTTTGTCTTATTGATTTTCAGGAATTTTTCCTTTGGCATTTATATATTTCTTTATTTCTATTATCAACTTATAAATTCAACTTTTAAATTTTTAATTTAATGTGCTTTAAGCTACTGCTACGTGTGTGGGGTGATAGGAATGCCTTTTTTTAGAATTGCTCTAAAATAAGGGAAAGATAAATTTGAATGAGACTTTTATAGCAGGCATTTTCACAACTCAGAGGCTATATTGCATGCTTTCTCTGGTAATTTTAGATGATCAGAGAAAGAATTCTAGATTAATGAAATATTACAAAAAAATGAGCACCTGACACTCCAACAGTGAAATGCTTCAATTGAAGCAATTTAATTAATGAAAACTGAAATTTATGACAAATATAAAAAAATGGACTCTTAATTTAAATCAACTTATGATTGGAAACTGAATACTAAAAATGACTACTAATCACTAGCTATTGAATATAATTTACATGTACTGAACATTGACAACATATATGATAAATTCCATGATATATATGGAACAAAGATGGTGTATGCCCTGAAATAAACTTGTTGTATTTATTATGGGTTAAGAGAAGTTCTGCCAAGATGAGCATAAAATAAATCTCTTTCGAGTCAGTGATGTTGATTTGATTGCTCTTTGTTTCTTTATCAGTTCTAAGTTGTAAATGTTCTATTGATAGAAAGATAATGACACGTGTATTATTTATTATTTCATCAATAGGATTCAACCTACAGAGAGCAGTTAATTATCCCAAGTATAGGATTACCTTTGAAAACCAAAGTATTTGCAGCTGTGCAAGCTACTAATCTGGATGGAAGGTAATTGTGCACTTTTATCTTGATTAGTTAAAATACTTAACCTTTCCCAGTCATACTGTTAGCTTATTCATTCTAAAGTATTATTTGACATATATGGTCATTGCTACAGCATTAAGTCATTCTAGTATACATAAACAAATTATTATATCTAAGAGAGCACTACTCATTTTATGTCATTAATTGAGAAATAACAAGACTTCTGATAAACAATTGGGAGTAGTGACTGAAGGAGGCCATGTGGAGATCTTCTGGGATGCTAGAATGTTCTCTATTTTGTCATCAGAAAGATGACTAGCCTAGTATCATTTGATACACTTGTGGTCTAGGTATGAGTGCTTAAAAATCAGAAAATAAATGTTGTAAGAATCTGTTCTGAAATTATGTAAGACAGTTTTGTGAGAGAACTCTGAAACAGACAAACAGACCAACCATCTAGAAAATTCACTCAAATTTTCTAGAAAAAAATCTAGAAAAAATTCTTCTAAAACGAAAGGGATTATATCACTACACTGCTTAAAATAAGAACAAAACAAAAGCAAAGCAAACAAAAAGATCTTGTATGAGAACTCAAATTCCAAAGAACTATGTGAACTCTGTTAATACTATGCAGTACATGATGGTTGATTGGGGGGCTTATACTATGCTTTAAATTTGGGATTTTCTACAACATACCCTTGATTGGTATACCCTAGAAACGGGGTGCCTCTTCACAGTCTCCTTGTCTCTTAACAATGGATTTTGCAACATGCAATTGTTTAAGATCATTTTACCAAATAGAGAAAGTTATTTTAATATTATTGACATTTTCTGCCTATTTTTTTTTAATATTTGTAATGCACAAATTTGGAATGATGAAATTCGTAAACCTTGCTCCAACATGACTTTGTGGAATAGTTATGCACCCACCTTGTAACTTTCTTCTAATAAAGTATCATCAGGAAATCCCACTCCTATGCCAGCTGAGTCAACTTATACACTAAGCAATATATATACGTATATATACATACATATATATATATTCATACACACTTACTATATTTATATGATATTAGAGTAACAGGAATAGAGTAGATGGAATGTGGTTCATACGGAAACATATCTGTGTATCAGATATCTTTGTAGTTTTGTTCCTTCGAGCATTGTCCATCCACCTGCCTTATCTCTTATTGTTTGTGACATTATTCTCCATCCCACTTGACAATTGTTGCAGAATTTTAAACATGTAGAATTTAGATAAATTCTTTATAACCAAGAAACTTCTGCAAACAGCAAGTAATGAAAATATGATTAAGGTGGTAAGAATTTGGCTAATGCTTACTTTCTTTGGATTAATTACCAGTGCTCCAGGGAAAACTCTGATGCCAGATCATGTTTGCTTCTCTCTGCAGATGGAATGTATTAATGGACTATTGCTACACAACCCCATCTGGGAACCCAAATGATGACACTCGATATGATCTCTTCCTTAGGTAGGTGTCTAAGTCTTGCTCTGAAACTAAAGACCCAGTTATAGATCATTAAAATGGGATGTATAGGATAAACAAACAAATTATACAGCACTCCTGGGCCTTCTCAATGTAAATTCATACAATTTGAACTTGTAGTCTTCAGTACAAAAGTTAACAACCGTCTGTGACACAAAATTCTGATAAGGCTATCATAGAATGAGAATTGTCACTAAATGACATTCACTAACAATGTTTTATTGATGTTTAGGAGATATGGGCTATTTCATTTTCTTACGTATAGCAAAGTAAGATTATCATTCTCAATATAAGATGGGAAACAGGGTGGTATTGCTTATTGGCAGCTATGCCTTCCTATCATATGTCAAAAAGACAGTAAAATTAAAGTAATGGTTGGATAATTCAGATCCCAAAGTACTTTTGTTCATTTATCAGTATTTAATATGAAAGTGCAATATAACCCGCTACTCCTTTTTTTTTTTTTATTTTTTTTATTTTAACCAGAGCCAATAACTCCAAGTTTGTTCTCCAATAGACAGTGATTGAGTGAATGCAATCTATGTCCGGGGAAAGGGGACATTGATCATAAAACCATTCAATCATTACAGGTCCCTTTCAGCATTTTTCTTGGACAACAGAATAGACTTGAGAGTTAAGCAATGTCTTCTAATCATGCCTGTAAAATATAGTTGGCTCAGATTGTTGCAGTTATTGACACATGATGGGAGTAACATAATGGAAAGTAAAGAATGCTTTATTGGCTAATCAACATTAGGGTGGTGTCAGAGGATATGGCCAAACTACCACTTTTAATATATTAGATTGTTGGAAATGTTAATCTCAGCAAAGGTTTCGAGGAAAAAATGTCAGTGTGTATGAAGAGGCTTAAAAGAGTTCAATTGTTTGATTTTATTTTTCCAAATTGAAAAGTGTATTTTGAAGTATTTATGATATTCTACTCTCTATCAGTTTTATTAAAATAGTAAATCATAAGAGTAAATTGCACATACAGTAATAAAAAATAACCAAGTGAATGGCAGAGACCAGTAAGCCAGGCAATTCATTCTGATGCCACTATCATGTGGTCACTTATTAAATGGAAAAAAAAAAATCAGTGATTTTATTTATTTATTTTTTTACCTTTTTGTCTTCTTGATATTTACTTTTCTGAAAATTAAGAATGTAACTGTATTAAGAAACAAAGTTAAAGAATTGACATGTTTACTTTTGTATATCCTGAGACTCACTTATCTTAAAGAAAGCACTACAGGCCAAAAGGTTCACTGTGGGTATTTCTTCTAAGAGGAAGGATTATGCATTATCTGATATTTGTTTTCCAATATTTCTATAATGATCACAAATTAGTTATATGGAATGTGATCATAAGACATGGAATAAATATTGTGGCAACTTCTAAATCATCTCAGGTTTCTTATCGGAAATTTTAGAGAGCAAAATATGAGTGCTTATGTTGAAAAATTATAGAAGCAACTGGAGGGAATGTGGCTGTGAGCCTTCTAAATTGGAGATGTTGGGAGCAGGGCTGAGGTCCAACAGCTGCCAGGGATGGGGAGCATCAGAAATGAAGCTGGAGAAACTTCCTGGAGATTTCACAGTGGTAGATCTCATTAAGTGAAAAGAAAGGACCTATGAAATAGGCAAAACATTTACCTGTGAATGTCCCTCCCTACCTTTGTAGGGCAGTTAATGAATTCTCTGAATTTCTTCAAGCTCAGACATGCAGAGAAAATTCCTCTGTAGAACTGCAATGTAGCTAAACACTTCTGTCATTATAAAACAGAAGCATGAAGCCCTTGAACTTATGCAACCGTGAAGAAAGTTGTAACCATTCTACTTTGCTTTAGGAATCTCTGAAAGTAGCAAATGCAGCTAAATCCTAATACTTCAGATAGGAACCACAATCAAAAGCAGGTATTTCTTTGCAGTGTTGGAATGCACTAAAAGGAAAGAAATTGAAAATGTCAGAAAAAGTTTTAAATATAAATTCATCAGAAAGAAATAGCATAGAACAGAAAGCGCTTGTAACTCAACATCTCAACGCTGATTTTAAAATTCTTAAAAGCAAGCTTCAGTGGCAATGATTGAATTATAGAAACTTAGGAAAATGAAAATAGAAAAATAGAATGTTGGGTTATGAGGATGAGAAAGGGAATTGGACAAATTTAAGATGGAAAAGGAAGATGTGACTAGAATATTTTATAGGAGTAGAGTGACATAGAAATAGAGCAAAGATCATGAAAGACAAAAATAATAAATATTAATAAAAAGAAACAATTCTAAAGACCAAAAGAGGATATTGATGATGAAATGACAGATCTAGGTTGCTAAGAGAATAAAATACATGTATTTATGTATTTATATGAATTTGTGTGCATTATATTATATAAAATATACAAATTATATTATAATGAAATTCCTCATAAAGAATCTAAAATAATAGAACATTGTTTAAAAATACAATTTAAGAGTATGTTATTAAGCTGAAAATAATTAATCACAATGACTTATTGAAAAGATATGCACTGTGAAATTTAAGATTTCCTAAAGTGACAACTAGAAGAAAATAAGAAAGACATAGTCAAAAATCCAATAAAAGTTAGAGACTTTTTTCTCAGGAAACTTAATTGAGATTAGAAAATAAAAACACGCCTCAAAGAATAAGATGGAGAGTAATTGAGGAAGACAACTGAGTTCAACCTCTAAACTCTGTGGGCATGTACATCTATAACCCCTCCCCCATACCCACACCCCACCACACATGCATACACATACATACCCAACACACACATACCCCCACATCCAACATGCATACACATACATACCCACATACACACTCACACATACACCTCCACATCCCACATACCCCCCCCACACCCATACATGCAAACACACATACACACACATGCATACACACATACATATGCACACATGTCAGTGTGTATCTACATATGTTCTCTCTCATACACACTCATACACACCCATACATAGATACACTCTCACATTTGCACACACATTATTGACATAATGATTATAATAATATCACAAAACAGAATGTCTTGTCACTGGGACAGTCTAAAACTCAGAAATAATAGTTGAGTTTAAAAAATGAAATACATTAGCAATTTCAAATACATTAAAGAAAATATTTGAACAAAAACAACAGTCACAGGCTAATGTGATTTAAAAAAATGGCTTGCTGACACATAGAAAATACAAAATGTCAGGTAGAGAATGAGAATGGAATCCAGAGAGCATGGTCCATTAGACCATTAGTTTTTTTTTTTTATCACAATGAATGATCAAAGAAATTGATTGTATATAAATAAGGAACTGACTAAATAAAATTCTAGCCTATGTATACACTAGAACAATATATAATTGTTTAAAAATAATGAGGGAGATCTTATTCTTACATAGAAAGATCTGTGGAATGAGCTACTAATTTAATAAAAAAACATGCATTATATAAAAATGGACTAAATAACAGTACATTCTTATTTGAATAAACATTTATTTTAATATATCCTGATAGAAATCAAAATAAATGCAATGATCTTTACTATATGGTTAACAAGTGTGTGTGGTGATGTGAGGGTGATTTAGTGATGTTTATTTTGTATTATTTGCAACTTTTGAATCCTGGGATAATATGGTGTTCCTAAAACATGACATTATTCTTTGATCAGAAACTGCTCTGCTTGCAATTTATGATCATGTTACATTTGTCAAAACCACCTAATCTATTTATATTCTTCCCATTATTTGAAACACTGGCAGATTCTTTTAGCTTAAATATAATGAGGGTGTCCTTTGTACCACACAGATTGATGTACAAATCCCACTTGATTGGCACTTCCCAATGATTTTCTGTTTTCACATTCTCTGAACTATAGCTGTGACAAAGATCCTCAGACTACCGTCATCGAAAATGGGAGAAGCCAACGGGGTCGGTTTTCATTTGAAGTGTTCCGTTTTGTGAAACACAAGAATCAGAAAATGTCCACTGTCTTCCTGCATTGTCTCACGAAGCTCTGCAGAGCTGATGACTGTCCCCTCCTCATGCCGGTATTTATAAGCACTTTTGGTTTATCTCTCTGAATTAATCTAAGCTGAAAGACTATCAGATCTCAGGAAAGTCATAGGTCAGGGTGAACTATGACTTGATAGTTCATTCAGTAAGGATTTATCAAATGTTTACTGTGTGCCAAGATGAGGATGAAGTGATGAACCTATCATGGATTAGAATTCAATTGGTTTATCTTTTAGGATCATGAAAGAATGATTGAAAAGCAAAATTAAAATAGTAGTAGCAAAGGCAGACCCGGGTTGTAGTAAAGGTGAGTGATTGTCATTTGAGAAAGAAGAGGACAGATTGGAGGGATAGACAGAGGAGATGGTCTGGCTTGTGATTCTGAGAATGGATGATCTCCAGCAGGGCAAAGATAAAGTGTGTGAGAGAGTTCGTACCAAAGGATGCTCAGAAGTTGCAGACACATGTACCAGGGTGGTTGGAGCAGAAAGTGGAGGGAAACATGAGGAGGGTTCAGCTGGTTCTAGAAGGTAGATTAGCACCAGATGGTTCAAGAATCCTTTCAAATAAAAGTTAAAGTCACTGAAAGATCTGGTTCCAATGAGATGCAGCTGCCATCAAAATACAGATATAGTGAGTAGAAAAATTTTAAAAATCAGAACTTTTATTCAAACAGGCTTCCTAGAATTACATTACTATTAACTTGAGGACAAACGTAAGTACTTTTTCAAATTTAAAATAGCTTTAATATATATATATATATATATTCAATCACTACATTAAATATGAAGTTATCAACTCATTGATTTCTTTGGTCTTAACTTGCTGTGTCAGATGGAGGCAAATTCAGAGTTCACATTACCTTGGTTCTGTGCTGACCAACATTTTAGGGAAGAATTTATTAAAGGCTTGAGAGAAATAAACGTGGCAAAGTTTGATAAACACAGCTCGTTTTCAGGAGAGCTGTTGAGCTATGTAAACTAATGAGGCAGTGCACAGTTACAGCAGGGAGGGAATAAGAAATGTGGTCCAAGCCAGAAGAAGAAACACCGCAGCAGTTATATGCAAAGTAATTAAATAAACGCACAGAAGGAAATGTATAAAATTAAACATGTGGTGTATCTTCCAAAAGAATCTGCTTTCCAAATGGCCATCAAGAAACAAATTTGTGCTGGTGTGGAATTTCATTTGTTTCTATTAACACCTCAGATTTGTGGCAACAGAAAAAAGAGAGATGTTGGGAGCAGGACAACTTGGGTTCCTCAGAGCACTTCTGGAAACGCGGTCCTGTCTGCTGGTCCCATCATCACTCGCAGCGGTAAGAAAGCCCCTCCTTTTGTATATAGCAGGACAGGAATCCGAAAGGGCCAGCTACTTGGCCTCCAAGAACTCCAGGTTTCTAAAGAACACTAGTTAGCGGTGAGACTGGTGAGCAGTTCTCCACTTACTCAGTGTTTAGGCCAGAGGCAATGTGTCTTCACTATATTTTTGTTTCACATGGCCCCCACCCGCCAGTGCAAATGTTTCATGTTGTGCCTCCAATTTGCACTTCCTGCTTATATTCTTGCCATTGTGGCTTACCTGTATGAACTCTATCCACTATTTCCCTTGTTATCTATTTTTTTTTATTAAAACTGACCAGCAGGAGTCACTATCGAGCCTGGACGCCACACAAAAGTAAGATCCTGTAAGTTTCCTTGGTGCTGAAGAGATAGCTCAGCAGTTAAGAGCACTTGCTGCTCTGCAGAATGCCGATTTGACCCCAGCTCCCATGAAGGTTCACAATTTCCTGTAAAGGCAGATCAGTTACAGGATGCCTCTGGCCTCCAGTGGCACTGGAACATACTTGCACACATAAGTGTGCATGTGCACATATATACAATTATATATACAAAGATAAGATCTTAAAAATAAGCAACACTTTTCTTTCTAAAGCTTCACTCTCTGGAAGCCTTTCCTTAACCTTCTGCCCAAGAAACACGTTTACTCTTGTGAACGCTCTACATCTTGGTAAAGCATCCTAGCAAATACTGCTGAGTTGCCCACTTTGAGTACCACTTGCCTCATTCCTTTCTTTTGTACCGAGGGCGCACATTCACATTCATACATTAATATGAGCAGATAGACACGGGGTCATACACACATATTCTCACGGATACAAATGTTTTCCCCGCACATTTGTGCACAAAACTACGTGGATGAGACCAAGGAATGTGGATTTCATTCTGTACGAAGCTAGAAGCTTCCAAAATTGACCAGATAAAAGAGGCATGTGGTAAATTTGAATATGCTAAAACTGAAGCTGGAGACATTTGACTCTAGGTCCAGCTTTTATTCTAAAAAGTCACGTGAATATTAATAACTGTGCATGATTAAAAGCCAGAGTTTTAAAATGTAGATTTCAAGATTCTTTATAATGTAGTTGCGGAATGTTCTCAAAAGAATAAGAGAACAGTTTGGGTTTGGTTTATATGCTAATAGTGTTTTCTCAATTTTGTGTGGCTGTAAGGCTCTTATTATCTTTCAATTAAATTGCGTTTACCTTTTTGCCAGTATCACCTACCTAATAGTAAAAAAAGAAGTTTGCCTGAAATCCATAAATAATTAAGTAAAAGTACTTTAGGCTAAAAAATGTATGAAATTGAGTTAATCACTTCCTTGTGTTTATATAAGCATACTATTATTGAAAAGGAAGCTAATAGGACCTTTAAATAATGCAGAAATATTTTGAATGTAAAATTTCTAACTTGGCATCTATTCTCTGAGGATTTGTCTGGAGGGTTTAAAATGACTGCTTTGCGTTTTGTGAAAGCCCCACATCTTATTTCTATCTAGTTATGAGATATTGCTGGTGAAATTACATTGGATGGAAATCTAACTCTTAGTTCCAGTAATTAGGAATGCTTCAGGATAGGCAAAACAAAGCTATTTGTATATTATGGAGTATTTGTAGAGTTGTTTTCCTATTAGAAAGCACTTTGAAAGAGACATCTGGGTCCATTTTGGATAGATGATTTAGTTGTAACCCTATTTCCTCCTTCATACCCAGCCCAAGAAAATCTAAACATCATAAAATTTTGAATATTTTGTTAGGATAAAATAATTTTCAAAAGTCAAAAAAGTAAAACCCTCCAATTCTATTAAAAATAGCAATTCAAGCTTCTAGATGTCACCAACCCCGTATCTAGATCCTTAAAATATCTCTTTTTTAAAAAACATTTTCTTATGTGTGAGTGAGACTCACTCTGTGTGTATAACACATATGTGTGAGGCCAGAAGATAACTTTTTACAGATTTTTCTGGAGCTGGAGTCACAGACAGTTATGAGTCACATTTAGGAGGAGACTGCTTGCTCATTTCCTGGCTGCCCAGACCCAAATAATCACACAGAAACTGTGTTAATTACAACACTGGGTGATAGCTTAGGTGTATTTCTAGCTAACTCTTACATCTTAAAATACCCCTTTTCTATTAACCTGTATATCATCACATGACTGTGGCCTACTGGTAAGGTTCCAGAATCTTTCTCCTTTAACAGCTGCATAGCATTTCCCTGACTCTGCCCTCTTTCTCCCTGCATTCAGTTTAGTTTTCCCAGCTAACTCTATTCTTCCCTGCCATAGGCCAAAGACCTTCTTTGGTAACCAATGGTAATATAACATATTTATAGCACACAGATGGGAATCCTACACCATTCACATGATGTGAGTGCTGGGAATCTAACTTAGGTACTCTGGAAGATTAGCTAGCACATTTAACAGATGTGCTATCTCTCTAGTCCCAAAGTATATATCCTTAAAGAATGAGAAGCCAAGTACAGTGCCTCTGCCATCATGATCAGAGTTTCCTTTTTCCTGGTTTATGAACTCTTTCTTCCTGAAGAATGTCTGACATATGAGAATTTAGTTTTCTCCACTGACAAAGCCTGGAAAAATACTTTTCAGATCTTTGAGGCACTTTTGAGTACTTCTCTCTCACTCTACTTCATTTTATGTTGCTATTATTTTGGTAAGTAGTGTAAGCTTAGTCTTTAAAATGGCTTCATTGTTTACAACTCAGTCTATCAACATTGTAATAATACAAGATCCGCGCACTCTTAAAAATTCTTCAAGATATAGAATTCAAGTTGTGTCTACCCTCGACACTTCCCATGTAAACTTCCTGTTGGGCTTTATGGCCTAAGCTATTGCTTTTGCTGTGTCTCACTATAGTTTCTGCTTGAATTGTTTATAATTTCTCTCTCCAGGTTCAATGATGGGTTTTCTATAGACAAGTCCCATCCAGGCTTATTTTGTTCTCTCCAAAGTCGTGATCCTTGGAATTTTGCTCAGTTAACCTAAAGAGCCACTGCTTGACCCAAGATGTTGTCTGGTTTAGGTGAAGTCCACTAAGCTGAAAATTCTTAGAAATGCTCCTTTGTTTTGTGTGTTCATGAGATGAAATCTGCTTCGGTTATTTTTGCTGGAGAACATTAATATTTTTGATAGCTCACTTATGAAAATATTCATATATATATATATATATATATATATATATATATATATATATATACACATATATATTTTGGTTTTTTGAGACAGCATTTCTCTGTGGTTTTGGAGCCTGTCCTGGAACTAGCTCTTATAGACCAGGCTGGTCTCGAACTCACAGAGATCCACCTGCCTCTGCCTCCCAAGTGCTGGGATTAAAGGCGTGCGCCACCACCACCCGGCTTATTCATATTTTTTAAATGTAAAATCCTTAAAGTTTCTGCAGTGTACTTACTAAATGCTTCCAAATGTTGATGTTTCTAAGGTAGATAATTGCCTGTAGCAAATGATTCTGCTACAAATGCTGGAAAACAATAACAATTGTTTTGTTAACATAAGTTGTTATGAATAATCCAAAGCCAAACTCTTACACAAGTAGAATCATAGTTTTATGGGTAGTTAATAATTCATAAGAGCACACATATTCAGTCTCTACATAAGACAGGCATGCTGCTAGAAACTAACCCATGATGTAACTCTTTAAGAATTATAGAGTTCAGGGATAGACTATTAGCCTGCATTATACAGTGGAAATTTAAAATACTTCAGTGCTTTTTAAAATGTAAAATAAAGGATTCATTTTACAGCATAGGTAATTAAACATTTTTGAAGTTTGCTAGAGTTAAGGGAAATATTTATTCTGCATATATTTTCCCAGTGAGTGATGTTTATATTTTCCATTTAGTATGACTCTTTAGATGAGAGGGAGACACATAGTAGCAATGTTTGTGCCATTCCTGGTACAAACAGCTGTGGTACTGCTACTGGTGCCTCTCCTGCGAATCCTCAGACAGCTGTATGTTATTTTGAGGAGCTCACTGAGTTTTTATATTCAAATTTATTTAGTTCCTTTAGGCTTCATGCATTTCTTTTAGCACATATGTACCTATCAACAACAAAATGACTGGAGGGACCACAGAAGTGGATGGTGACCTAACACTCCAGGAAAGCATCTGCTTCCTCTTTGGAGTTAGATAGCATTTTTGTTATTATCATTATTACAACAATACAATAACTTAGGAATATCAGCAACAACAAACAGAAAGGCAATTCCCCATCAGAATTTATTATTCAAATTTAATTTCAAACTGTATTCAAACAGTACATGGCTTGATTTCAGTTATCTGACAACAGTACTATGCCTTCATCTGTTCTGCTCTAGAACCTGGAACTAGTGTTTTTTATTTGACATGAGGGGTTTGGTCCTAATACACAGGGATGTTTTATCCATAGCAAAGTGTTCATGAAAGCATGCAGAATATGTTTTTTTCACTATTGGGTGGTGATAGAAATACAGATGTTATGATTTTTTCTAGTCTCAGGATGCAGAAAAATTGTGTGTGTGTGTGTGTGTGTGTGTGTATGGGATGTGTATTTAGTCATAGCATCTCTGCCTCATTTGTATACTTTATAGGAAGGAGCTTTCCGTTGAAAGCAATCTTAAAGGACTTAAATATAACTCCTGCAAAAAAAAAAAAAAAGAGACTGTATTAAAAAGATTCCAGCTCATTCTGTGCTCAGGACATGGATGTCATTTCAATGAATTGCCACAGTCCATTCATCCTATTTATTTCCACGAGAAAGAAAGTGCCTTTGTGTAGATGTGTTAGAAGGGATTAGGATCTTCCCGTGAGTGTCACTTTTCGTTTTTTTTCCTATCACAATGCATTATACACTGTAAATCATCCTCTGGGTACCAATGCACACTGTAAAACATCCCTCAAATGAACACCCATGTGCATTGTAAAGAGTGCGCTGAGTAGGTGCCATATTAGCTTTCAAATCTGTATTTCAGGACCTGACAACAGATCTGTATTTTTTGCTATCAGTTAAGTGTCTGAAAGGAAACAAAATCAGATATTTTGTAATATTTCCCCACGGCCCATGTATAGAAAATATTTTTGATTATGGAAATTAATACTTCAGGTTATGAAATATTTTCTATTCTCAGTCAGTTTATATCATTTTAAACAAAAACTCTCTGAACTAGACTGTTGATTTTAGCATACGTTTACTTTGCCATAGAGGCAATGACACAGGGAAGTGTCCTCAGCTGTATAATGGAGGTAGCAATGCTATCTAAACCACAGAGCTATCATGAAGATTAAATGTGACAACACATGAAACAGAGCTTTATGAAGTCTGGTGCTACACAGTTACACATCCGTTAATTGTAAAAATGTGTAAAATCTGTAGTCAACAGTACAAACCTTATAACTTAAATAACAACCACAAGTACACATGTTCATTTTAACATGGGTATGGAATAATCTAGTTGCTGGCTCAATGGTTAATTTTAACATGATTGCAAATTGGTCTGTAAAAATGGGGAGACTAAGAAAGCATGCTTATTGCCTCTGTCGTGTTCACCAAGGAAAAATGACAATCAACTGCTTCATTCCTTAATTTTTTTTTTTTTTTTTTTTGGTTTTTTTTCGAGACAGGGTTTCTCTGTGGTTTTGGAGCCTGTCCTGGAACTAGCTCTTGTAGACCAGGCTGGTCTCGAACTCACAGAGATCCGCCTGCCTCTGCCTCCCGAGTGCTGGGATTAAAGGCGTGCGCCACCATCGCCCGGCTTCATTCTTTAATTTTGCAGATACAAATAGAACTCCAGCTCAAGCTTAGAAGTCCAGTTGTCCTTTTGTTTAGTTATTAAGAGTGAACTCCTCTTCTTGGATCTCAGAATGATATTTTTGTGGATTATGCTAGGCAAATTGGCAGCTCTTAAGTAGAGTGACACTAAATAATGAATATGTCTCTGTGACAGAACAACAAATGGCAGGTTATAAGTCCATAAAAAATGTAGTAGCTGTTAACAATTACTGCCCTCACTAACCTGGCAGAGACAAAATGATGAAACAGCCTTGGCAGGAGAGAATACAGTATAATATATTTTGTGATGTTATTTGTAGACTTGAGGATGAAATCTGGTACACAGGGAATAGAAAATGGCAAAACCAAGGTTTACAGGCTTTCATCCATGAATTGTTCATGGAGCTTGGGTGGAGAAGATGAACAGGGATGAAGTTTCAAAGTTAGCGAGTTAGAATACAGAAAAGCAAGTGTCTGGAGAGACATTTTCACTTTCATTTTTCTGTTATCTCTCCTCAGATGAGACTCCAACCAACAATTCACAGCTTGGTAAGATAATTAGCAAATAAAAGAGTAATGTTTCAGAATGTTTTGGTGATCTGTTATCAAACTGTAGTTTACTAGTATAATGAGCTCTAGCTTCACAAGTTTTTAAATAACAGTTCACAGGGGAATTTAAAACCCATATATGATGCATTGGGCAATTTTTATAGCATTTTTAGCTTTTGTTTTGTTTTGTTTTGCCTGTTTATGGGATACCACACTTCTAACCCACACAATACTTTGGGTCTTTGGTTGAATTATTGTTAATAGATTACTGCATATTCCAGCGTGATGCTGTGAGATAGTGGTGAGGGCTATTCTGTGGAGCAAAGTGGAAGGAGGTGAGATAAAGACATTTTGAAGACATTGTAACAGTGTCCTTGATTCTTACAGGTTCCTTGAATGCACCTCCCTTCCAGCTGAATGCCGTCACCAGCTCTCTGATATCAGGAATGGTCATTCTGGGAGTCATGAGTTTCTCCCTCCTCGTGTGCTCACTGGCCCTTCTACACAGAAAGGGATCCAACAGCCTGGTATTGAATGGTGTAAGAAATCCCGTCTTTGAGTGACAATGACTGGTTCTACTCCCAGAAGGAGGCTTCATTGATTACTCCATGAGACTGTGGTCAGAATTCCATCTGAATTGAATACCAGCCACATTTGATATTCTTTTTTTAGTTTAGATATATTTCATGTTGTAGCTCATGAGTGTTAAGATAGTGAAAGAATTTTGATGATATTGCTACTGCCACCTCTGTAAGTGGCCAACCCTATTTTCCTATCACCAATGGGAACATTGACAATAAATGCAAATATTCAGGACTTAGATATTAACGGATCAGTCATTTCTCACATTATTTGTAATTTCTGTTGATGGTTGACATGAGAGGTAAATGTAAGCACATGGGACAAAAAGAATTCATTGCATTTTCTGCTAAGCAGTTAAACCCAATACAATAATATTAAATTGTATATCGGTTCTCAAAATGGAAGTTACTTTTGTTATATTCCAGATAACTCCAGCTTAAGGTTACATTTTAATGGGGCACCTGAGATTTAACTACTTTTTCTATTGATCTACCTGTGTCATGGGTTGATTTTCATTCCTGATGACGTTTGTTTAAAAAGAAAACACCAAAGAAAATGAAAAACACTCTTGGGAAATCTATTTGTAAAACAAATAGTGAAAGTAGTTGTTAATGTCTGAAGGATACAGAGTGTCCCTGGAAAATTACTCCTTTGAATGAGAATGGCTATGAGGCCCTGGTCCTGACTGCTGTGAGAGCATCAGCACAGGCGACTTCTCCTGCCAGGTAAACTCTCAGCTTCTGGGTGTCCAGCAGTGAGGTCACAATGGGAATGTTGTTCTTCTTAATTCAGAAGTCCTTGCCTAAGAAGAGGACACTTTCAACACCATGCATGCATTTCGCTCCTGTTAGGGTTTTCTAACAAGCTAGCATCTTTTAAAAGTCCCAGAATAAAGATGAAATGCATATGAAGTTAAGTTTGTGGAACACTTTAGGAGCCAACATAAAAAAGTTGTTCCTTTGTTCTAAACATTTCATGACACATGGGGCAACAAATGTCCGAAGAAGCTGTCTCTGTCGAATGTCATTTTTTAGATGTCGTGCTCAGTCAGGAATGAAAAGCAGCTTCCCTTAGTACTCAATAGTGAAAGGATTTGATCTTTTAACAGTTCTGCAAAATATTTGTAAAGCCATTTTTAAAGACTACATGTTTAACATAAAAGCAATAAAAAAAAACCACAGTTTTTTTAGTGCTCAAATTATTCCCACAGCTGAACAAGTGAAAGAATTCAGTGACAAACACCAGAACCCGTTGTGTAGCTCCTGGTAGTACTGTATTAACTGTAGACATGCCACTGCTATAATTTGTGACCTGTTATTCAGGACAGATTTTTAATATGCAATATGCAAATCAATATTCAGTTTTATATTAGTTTCAAGGGGAGTATGTACACTGCAAATTAATATAATAATTAAATCAATCACCAAGTTAAAAGACCGCCCTTTCTCCAATTTGCTGGAATATTTCAGGAGCAAGTGTTTATATTACAACAATTAGTTATATAATTACCTCAACTTTTCTATTTCAAGGTGGGAGGCACAAAGCGAAATAGGACGGGGAAAAACAAATCCTGGATAATTTCTTCAATATTAAACAAAAATTAAATCACTTAAAAAGTCAATCTTGTCTTTGATTCTGTGTTAACGTGATTAATGGACCATTACAGTGTATGACCGTCTGTGTACGCAGACAGTACAGAAATGCCATGATGAACCTATATCAGCTGCCTAGGGTAAGTAGGTGTTCAAGTTTAAGCTCTGTGAATCGGGCATTCGATCCCTGAAACTGGTTTTTCTGTTAGAACTAGCCCTTTGGATTACTAAGAGTGATTAGTACGGCTGGATTGCTTCAGCTTTCAGCCTTTGAGTCCTACACTTCATTACATAGAGATGAATAATCAGCAACATCATTTTGGAGACAACTTAAGTCTCATGTTATTTTTTTGCTGCCTTTTTTATCATGGACAAGAGAAGCAAAGTTATACAGACAGCAATTAGCAAGGTTTGCTTCATTCAGCTTCCCTGGTAATCCCCGAACATTAGGTTCTGGTTAGTTACACTAAATTTTTTATTTGGTTATTGTAGTGGGAAGTCCTTACAAACATGTGCAAATGTCTTTTAATTTTAATACCTCAAACTGTTTTATCCTCGAGCTTCAGGGGTAAGTTCTGATGACATGTACAAAATTAATAAAATAATTATAAACGAATATTTTGAAAATATTACTTGATTATTTAAGATTGCATTTCTTTTCCCTATCCTCTGTATCTTATTTTTTCATGAATTCTGAGGAAAGGTGATTCTACCATAAGCTTCAAAATGGAAGGTTGGTGATATCTGTAGACATATGAAGTCTGTCCTTGCAGCACTGAGTTTCCTGGCCACAGGGCTGATTTGGGGTCCTTTAGTAACTTTCAGTGGGGATAGATCTACCCTTTACCTGGAGCTAGAGTGCTGACTAAAATGGACTTTAATACTTTGGTCGGTGGAGTAAAAGGTGGAAAGGATAGATGCTCGGCTTCTGTGTAGTTAAAGATCCAATGGGTTTTGGCTGGTATCCATCCACCTAAGGGAAGCTGAAGTGGAGATCAACACATTGAAGAGAACTCCTTTTCAGGGAGAATCCAATCTTTCTGAGCATGGCATGAGTTCTTTGGTCCTGAGAATTAGCTTAGGGAGCACCACTGCTTTGCGAGTTCTTGGGGGAAGGAAGTACAGCACGTAACATCACTTTGGGTAGCCTCAGAGACAGTCATCAGAAGCCAGACTAGAGGGATTACCTGCTGTGAAGATATATAAAGCATAGTTCCTTGAATTCTCACAGTACTTGGTGGGAGAGAATTATGAGAGAATGGAGAACCTGAACATAAATACTCTCATTCTATATTTATAAGTAAAAAGCCAAACTGACCAGAGATCAGTTGCTTTTGGCAATGAGATTATATACTTATTTGCAAGTGATAAAACCTTTAACACAAAACGAACCAATGTGTACTTTGGAAAAGAACTTTAAGACTTGGTTAGTAAACAAAACAAATACCTGAATAAGTTGAAATATTCCTCAGAATTCTATAAGAAAGAATAAACACTATCATATTTAGTCCATAAATAATGATGCACAAGAATAGTATTTATATACAAAATAGAAAGTAATATAATTATAAAAATATAGTAGAAAGGTATATAATATATAGAAGGGAATTGACACATACTTGTGGAGTCTGAACAAGCACAAAATCTGCTGTATGTAGGGAAGATAAGTTCCAGGGAGACTGACGGTATGGCTGCAATCAGAAATCCTAAGCCAGATCCAGGGAGAATTAATGTCTCACTCAATGTCAAAGGTAAGAGAGAAATAAAGTCAAAGCTTGGGAGGCAATAAGAAAGGAGATTTTAGATTTTATCCTTGCTTTTTTTTTTTTTTTTTTCGAGACAGGGTTTCTCTGTAGCTTTGTTTTTTTTTTTTTATTAATTAATTTATTTAATTATTAAAGATTTCTGCCTCTTCCCCGCCACCACCTCCCATTCCCTCCCCCTCCCCCAATCAAGTCTTCCTTCCTCCTCAGCCCAAAGATCAAGCAGGTTTCTCTGCCCTGTGGGAGGTCCAAGGATTACCCACCTCGATCCAGGTCTATTAAGGTGAGCATCCAAACTACCTGGGCTCCCACAAAGCCATTACGTGCAATAGGATCAAGAACCCATTGCTATTGTTCTTCAGTTCTCAGTAGTCCTCATTGTCCATTATGTTCAGCGAGACCGGTTTTGTCCCATGCTTTTTCAGACCCCGGCCAGCTGGCCTTGGTGAGTTCCCGATAGAACATCCCCATTGCCTCAGTGTGTGGGTGCACCCCTCGCAGTCCTGAGTTCCTTGCTCGTGCTCACTCTCCTTCTGCTCCTCCTTTGGATCGTGAGACTTCAGTCCAGTGCTCCAATGTTGGTCTCTGTCTCTGTCTTCTTTCATCGCCTGATGAAGGTTAATATTCAGGGGGATGCTTATATGTTTTTCTTTGGGTTCACCTTCTTATTTAGCTTCTCTAGAATCACGAATTATAGTCTCCATGTCCTTTATTTATGGCTAGAAACCAAATATGAGTGAGTACATCCCATGTTCCTCTTTTTGGGTCTGGCTTACCTCACTCAGGATAGTGTTTTCAATTTCCGTCCATTTGTATGCAAAATTCAAGAAGTCATTGTTTTTTACTGCTGAGTAGTACTCTAATATGTATATATTCCATACTTTCTTCATCCATTCTTCCATTGAAGGACATCTAGGTTGTTTCCAGGTTCTGGCTATTACGAACAATGCTGCTATGAACATAGTTGAGCATATACTTTTGTTGTATGTTTGGGTATCTCTTGGGTATATTCCCAATAGTGGTATTGCTGGGTCGAGAGGTAGGTTGAACCCGACTTTCCTGAGAAACCGCCACACTGCTTTCCAAAGTGGTTGCACAAGTTTGCATTCCCACCAGCAATGGATGAGTGTGCCCCTTTCTCCACAACCTCTCCAGCAGAGGCTATCATTGGTGTTTTTGATTTTAGCCATTCTGACCGGTGTAAGATGGTATCTTAATGTTGTCTTGATTTGCATTTCCCTGATTGCTAAGGAAGTTGAGCACGATCTTAAGTGTCTTTTGGCCATTTGAACTTCTTCTGTTGAAAAGTCTCTGTTCAGCTCAGTGCCCCATTTTATAATTGGATTGATTAACCTTTTACGGTCTAATTTCTTGAGTTCTTTGTATATTTTGGATATCAGACCTTTGTCAGTTGCGGGGTTGGTGAAGATCTTCTCCCAGTCAGTGGGTTGCCTTTCTGTCTTAGTGACAGTGTCCTTTGCTTTACAGAAGCTTCTCAGTCTCAGGAGGTCCCATTTATTCAATGATGTCCTTAGTGTTTGTGCTGCTGGGGTTATACGTAGGAAGTGTTCTCCTGTGCCCATGTGTTGTAGAGTACTTCCCACTTTCTCTTCTATCAGGTTCAGTGTGTTTGGACTGATATTGAGGTCTTTAATCCATTTGGACTTGAGTTTTGTGCATGGTGATAGATATGGATCTATTTTCATTCTTCTACAGATTGACTTCCAGTTTTGCCAGCACAATTTGTTGAAGATGCTCTCTTTTTTCCATTGTATACTTTTAGCTCCTTTATCGAAAATCAGGTGTTCATAGGTTTGTGGGCTAAAGTCAGGGTCTTCTATTCTATTCCATTGGTCGACTTCTCTGTTTTTATGCCAGTACCAAGCCGTTTTCAGTACTATAGCTCTGTAATAGAGTTTGAAGTCAGGGATGGTAATGCCTCCAGACGATCCTTTATTGTATAAGATTGTTTTGGCTATCCTGGGTTTTTTGTTTTTCCATATAAAGTTGATTATTGTCTTCTCCAGATCTGTGAAGAATTTTGATGGGATTTTGATGGGGATTGCGTTGAATCTATAGCTTGCTTTTGGTAGAATTGCCATTTTTACTATGTTGATCCTCCCAATCCAAGAGCAAGGGAGGTCCTTCCATTTTCTGGTGTCCTCTTCAATTTCTTTCTTCAAAGACTTAAAGTTTTTGCCAAATAGATCTTTCACTTCCTTGGTCAGAGTTACCCCAAGGTATTTTATGCTATTTGTGGCTATCGTGAAAGGTGATGCTTCTCTGGTTTCCCTCTCTGCTTCCTTATCCTTAGTGTATAGGAAGGCAACTGATTTTTTGGAGTTGATTTTGTATCCTGCCACATTACCAAAGGTGTTTATCAGCTGTAGGAGTTCTTTGGTAGAGTTTTTGGGATCGCTTATGTATACTATCATATCATCTGCAAATAATGAAAGCTTAACTTCTTCCTTTCCAATATGGATCCCCTTGATACCCTTATGTTGTCTTATTGCTATTGCTAGAACTTCAAGCACTATATTGAAGAGGTACGGAGAGAGTGGACATCCTTGTCGTGTTCCTGATTTTAGTGGGATGGCTTTGAGTTTTTCTCCATTTAATTTAATGTTAGCTGTCGGCTTGCTGTAAATAGCTTTTATTATATTTAGATATGACCCTTGTATCCCTAATCTCTCCAAGACCTTTATCATAAAGGAGTGTTGAATTTTGTCGAATGCTTTTTCAGCATCTAATGAAATGATCATATGGTTTTTTTCTTTCAGTTTATTTATATGGTTGATTACATTGATAGATTTGCGTATGTTGAACCAGCCCTGCATCTCTGGAATGAAGCCTACTTGATCATAATGGATAACTTTTCTAATGTGTTCTTGGATTCGGTTTGCCAGTATTTTATTGAGAATTTTTGCGTCGATGTTCATGAGTGAGATAGGCCTGTAATTCTCTTTCTTGGTTGGGTCTTTGTGTGGTTTTGTATCAGGGTAACTGTAGCTTCATAAAAGGAATTTGGCAATGACTCTTCTGTTTCTATATTGTGAAATACATTAAGAAGTATAGGTATTAGCTCTTCTTGGAAGTTCTGGTAGAATTCTGCATTGAAACCATCTGGTCCTGGGCTTTTTTTGGAAGGGAGATTTTTGATAACTGTTTCTAATTCTTCGCGACTAACAGGTCTATTTAGATCGTTCACCTGGTCTTGGTTTAGGTTTGGTATATGGTACTTATCTAAAAAAGTGTCCATTTCTTTTGCATTTTCCAGTTTTGTGGCATACAGGCTTTTGTAGTAAGATCTAATGATTCTCTGAATTTCCTCTGTGTCTGTGGTTATGTCCCCCTTTTCATTTCTGATCTTATTTATTTGCGTGTTCTCTCTCTGTCGTTTAATTAGTTTGGATAGGGGTTTGTCAATCTTGTTGATTTTCTCCAAGAACCAACTTTTTGTTTCATTGATTCTTTGGACTGTTTTCTGTGTTTCTATTTTGTTGATTTCTGCCCTCAGTTTGATTATTTCCAGTCTTCTACTCCTCCTGGGCGCGTCTGCTTCTTTTTTTTCTAGAGCTTTCAGGTGTGCTGTTAAGTCCCCAATGTATGCTTTCTCCGTTTTCTTTAAGTGGGCACTTAGTGCTATGAACTTTCCTCTTAGCACTGCTTTCATCGTGTCCCATAGGTTTGAGTATGTTGTCTCTTTGTTTTCATTAAATTCAAGGAAGACTTTAATTTCTTTCTTAATTTCTTCCTTGACCCAGGTGTGGTTCAGTAGTTGACTGTTCAGTTTCCATGAGTTTGTCAGCTTTCTGGGGGTAGCATTGTTGGTGGCTTCTAACTTTAATCCATGGTGATCTGATAAGACACAGGTGGACACTGATATTTTTTTGTATCTGTGGAGGTTTCCTTTGTTTCCAAGTATGTGGTCAATTTTCGAGAAGGTTCCATGAGCTGCAGAGAAGAAGGTTTATTCTTTCCTACTTGGGTGGAGTGTTCTATAGATGTCTGTTAAGTCCATTTGATTCATTACCTCCAACAATTCTCTTAATTCTCTATTAGTTTTCTGTCTGATGGACCTGTCCATTGGTGAGAGAGGTGTGTTGAAGTCTCCTACTACTAGTGTGTGTGATTTGATGTCTGCCTTGAGTATTAGCAATATTTCTTTCACATAAGTGGGTGCTTTTATATTAGGGGCATAGATATTCAGGATTGAGACTTCATCCTGCTGAATCGTTCCTGTTATGAGTATAAAGTGTCCCTGTCGATCTCTTCTGATTGATTTTAGTTTGAAGTCAGTTTTGTTAGAAATTAGTATGGCCACACCTGCTTTTTTCTTAGGACCATTTGCTTGAAAAATCTTTTCCCAACCCTTTACTCTGAGTAGATGCCTGTCTTTGTGGTTGAGATGAGTTTCTTGCAAACAGCAGATTGTTGGATCCTGTTTTCGTATCCAATCTCTTAGCCTGTGCCTTTTTATTGGTGAATTGAGACCATTAATATTAAGTGATATTAATGACCAGTGGTTGTTAACTCCGGTTATTCTTACTGCTTTTGGTAGAAGAGTTTGTGTGTCTCCCTTCTTTGAGTTGTGCTGTTGAAGGGTTGCTAGATGCCTGGGTTATTGTAGGCAGTGTTGGCAATGTTGGATTCCTTGGGTTGTGATTTTCCTTCTATTACTTTCTGTAGGGCTGGATTTGTGGCAACGTATTGTTTAAATTTGTTCTTATCCTGGAAAGTCTTGTTTTCTCCATTGATAGTGAACGATAGCTTGGCTGGGTATAGTAGTTTGGGTTTGCATCCATGGTCTCTTAGTTTCTGTAGTACCTCTATCCAGGACCTTCTGGCTTTCATGGTTTCCATAGAGAAGTCAGGTGTAAGTCTGATCGGTTTACCTTTATAAGTTACTTGGCCTTTTTCCTTTGCAGCTCTTAATATTCTTTCTTTAATCTGTATATTTTGTGTTTTGATTATTATATGGCGAGGGGACGGTTTTTTTTGATCCAGTCTGTTTGGTGTTCTGTATGCTTCTTGAATATTCAAAGGAATATCTTTCTTTATGTTGGGGAAGTTTTCTTCCATAATTTTGTTAAAAATGTTTTCTGGACCTTTGAGCTGTGCCTCTTCTCCTTCTTCTATCCCTATTATTCTTAGGTTTGGTCTTTTTATTGTGTCCCATATTTCCTGAATGTTTTGTGATGAGAATTTGTTGGTTTTGGTGTTTTCTTTGATCAGTCCGTTTATTTTCTCTATGTTGTCCTCAGAATCTGAGATTCTTTCTTCTATCTCTTGTATTCTATTGATTATGCTTGTTTCTGTAGTCTCTGCTCGTTGACCTATATTTGCCATATCCAGCTGGTCCTCAGTTTGTGTTTTCTTCCTTGCTTCCATTTCAGTTTTCAATTCTTGGACTGTTTCCATTACCTGTTTGATCGTTTTTTCTTGGCTTCCCAGGGTATCATTTACGTATTTACTCATTTCTTCAAACTTTTTGTTATACTTCTCATCCATTTCTGAGGGCGTTTTTTACATGTTGTTTAAGGGACTCTATTGCTTTCAAAAAGTCAGTTTTTTCCTCTTCTCCTGTGTTAGGGTGTTCAAGTCCTTGTGTTGTAAGATCATTGGGTTCTGGTGTTTTCATGTTGTTTTTCAGATTGTTGGGTGAATTCTTGCCTTGGCGTCTGCCCATCTCCTCTTACCGATGCTATCTATTGGGTTTGATTTAATTGTAGCTGGGCAATCTGCTCTCAGTGCAGGCTTCACTGTTTCTTGCCCGCACTATGCTGCATGCAGTGCTTCCGCCTCCTAGGCCTGCCTGCCGGTGCTTCCGCCACCTGGGCCTGCCTGCGCGCCGATGCTTCCGCCGCCTAGGCCTGCCTGCCGGACCTGCCTGCTGGTGCTTCCGCCACCCGGGCCTGCCCGCACGCCGGTGCCTCTGCCACCCGGACTTGCCTGCGTGCTGGTGCCCCGCCACCCGGGCCTGCCCGCGCACCGGTGCTTCCGCCGCCCAGGCCTGCCTGCCGGTGCCTCCGCCTCCCGGGCCTGCCTGCGCGCCGGTGCTTCCGCCGCCTAGGCCTGCCTGCCGGTGCCTCCGCCGCCCGGAACTGTCTGTGCGCCGGTGCTTCCGCCGCCTAGGCCTGCCTGCCGGGCCTGACTGCCGGTGCCTCCGCCACCCGGGCCTGCCTGCACGCCGGTGCCTCTGCCGCCCGGACTTGCCTGCGTGCTGGTGCCTCCGCTGCCCGGGCCTGCCTGCGCGCCGGTGCTTCCGCCGCCCAGGCCTGCCTGGCGGTGCCTCCGCCACCCGGGCCTGCCTGCCGGTGCCTTCGCCGCCCCTCTCTGTAGCTTTGGTGCCTGTCCTGGAACTAGCTCTTGTAGACCAGGCTGGCCTCGAACTCACAGAGATCCGCCTGCCTCTGCCTCCCGAGTGCTGGGATTAAAGGCGTGCGCCACCACCGCCCGGCTTATCCTTGCTTTTTGTTCTCATCAATCTCTGATATGACTGGATATATTACATTGGTTTTAAACAAAAGTCCCTATTAAGTCTGGGATATTAGGGCATGGATGCATAAAACATGCTAGAAAATTTGAAAAAAAAAAACTGTTAAAGTTGTTTAAAATACTTATTATCTAGATCTAAAGGATCATGAGCCAAAAATCTGAAATTAGTTCTTGGAGGAGACAGTCCTAGAATTGTTGATAGCTATTACCCTTATGCTACAAGATTCAGCCCATCTCTGGTACAGGCTCAGGGTAAATGGAAACCAGATGAAACATTATATGTTTGTGTTTGTGAGCATGCCTTGCCAGACAGCTTTTGGGCAAACTATTATCAGTCTGCAATTCCAAGTAGTACAAGAGAAAGAAAATATAGCCTTGACTAATGTACTTTTCTGAAAAAGCAAGGAAAGACTTAAAGACTTGGTTTGGGCTGGGGTGGGGTTGTGCTCATTTGAAATCCCTGTTAAGTAGTCTTCATTTTAAAACCAATATGAGTAGAAATTGAGAACTGCTTGTAACCTGCAACTCCCCTGTTCTTCACGAATCTGAGCGTTCCTTTCTTCGCCTCCATTACCAAGGCGACTATCTCAATTTTTCCTTTTATTTTCTATAAAGAAAAGAGCAACATTGCTGTGGTGTGTAGCTACAGTCAAAAGCAACAGGGTCCATGCTTTCAGTTTCATGAGGAGCAAAGCTGCGTTAGCCTTACACAGACAGCATCCATATCTTGTTTGCCAGGCTAATCAATTTAACAGCATGAATTCTGGGAGAGTGGTGCCTTGAAAATAGCATGCAGCTTTGAATCAAGGATGCACAGGTCATGAAGCCGTTTCTTCTTTCCTCTGTAGCTTTGCACCTGTGTTTTTAAGTTGTGGAAAATTGACTACCATGAAAATTTACCTTAGAGAAAATATTGTTTTTAGTAATTATTTACTTCTTGGAAATTAAAATCAACTTATTATTTAAAAGCTGTTATTTGTTACCATGAAGGTGCAATAGACAGAGAATGGAATAGCTTTGCTGTTTTCAAATTGGGCCCATTTGAAATTTAAAAGACAAAACTTGTGTTTTTAGGTATTTCACCTCAACCACTGAGTACAATATAGAGCAAAGTTGATTATCTCTCTCTCATTAGTGTGTTCTTAAATTTTAAATTCTTTCTAGTTTGTCAAAGGAATATATATATATATGTATGTATATGGATATATATATGATTTTTGTCTTTACAGCTTTAACACAATTTCATTTAAAATGTAACGAACAGCATGGTTAAATCAATAGAATGGGATGGTTATTTAGTTAATAAACTATTGCAGAGATTTCTAGGATCAAACATCATGCATTCACTTGATGTTACGTTCACAGTTTTGTCTATGAAGAAATTTGTCTCTCATGACTCTACTAGCTTCCAAACCCATTGATTCCTCTCTTTAGGTTGGTATTGCTACCATTTTTTGTATTTATGCATTTAATTACTTATTCAAACTGCTTGAAAATCAAAGTAATTATCTCTATCTATTTATTTTGTCTATTTATATTAAATTTCATACGCATATATGTAGTTTGAATTAGAAAAATAGAGCTGTGGTTTGAGGAACATAGTGGACAATGAGGACTACTGAGAACTCAAGAACAATGGCAGTGGGTTTTTGATCCTACTGCACATACTGGCTTTGTGGGAGCCTAGGCAGTTTGGATGCTCACCTTACTAGACCTGGATGGAGGTGGGTGGTCCTTGGACTTCCCACAGGGCAGGGAACCCTGATTGCTCTTAGGGCTGGTGAGGGAGGGGGACTTGATCGGGGGAGGGGGAGGGAAATGGGAGGCGGTGGCGGGGAGGAGGCAGAAATCTTTAATAAATAAATAAATAAATAAAAATCGACCTAGAGACATAAATAAATAAATAAATAAATAAATAAATAAAAATAATAAAGTCTTTAAAGAGAAAGTGGAGTAATAATAAAATAATAAAATAAAGGTGGAAAATACACAGGGTATCTGGATACTATATGGTGTCTTGTTAACTTTGAATTTTTTAAATGCAAATGTACAAAAAAATAGCTGCTGAGAGACATTTGGTTATAGAAACTGCTAAATTAAACCAACCTAAATATTTTCAAAAAAAAAACGGATTAATCAAGTTCATAACATAAACTTACTTGTGTTAAAATCCCGTAAACAGTTTTAAACTTACAGAAAAATGCATGGTACAGGGTTCCTACAATCCTAGAATAGTACATATGCATATTTTGATTTAATTGCTTAGAATATATAGAAGTTGGAATTTTCATGTAAGTTCAAGTCCATTTTGGTTTTCTCTTCTGTTTTTTTTTTTTTATTAATTTATTTATTTATTAAAGATTTCTGTCTCTTCCCCGCCACCTCCCATATCCCTCCCCGTCCCCCAATCAACTCCCCCTCTCTCATCAGCCCTAAGAGCAGTCAGGGTTCCCTGCCCTGTGGGGAGTCCAAGGCTCCCACCTCCTTCCAGGTCTATTAAGGTGAACATCCAAACAGCCTAGGCTCCCACAAAGCCAGTATGTGCAGTAGGATCAAAACCCAGTGCCATTGTTCTTGACTTCTCAGCAGTCCTCATTGTCTGCCATGTTCAGTGAGTCTGGTATTATCCCATGCTTTTTCAGACCCAGTCCAGCTGGCCTTGGTGAGTTCCCGAAAGAACATCCCCATTGTCTCAGTGTGTGGGTGCACCCCTCATGGCCCTGAGTTCCTTGCTCGTGCTCTCTCTCCTTCTGCTCCTGGTTTGGACCTTGGGGTTGTAGTCTGGTGCTCCAATGTGGGACTCTTGTCTCTATCTCCTTTCATAGCCTGATGAAGGTTAATACCCAGGAGGATGTCTATATGGTTTTCTTTGGGTTCACCTTCTTATTTAGCTTCTCTAGGATCACGAATTATAGGCTCAATGTCCTTTATTTATGGCTAGAGGTCTAATTCTTCCATCTGGTGACCAAAAAGGAATCTATCTTTAAGGAAAGTGACTTTCCCTATTCACAAGATTTGGATGTTTTCCTGACAATAAAGTGTACCCTGATCACACGGCACATGTTCTTTCGTACTTCCAGGTTTAACATCAACATCCTGTGGCTGAAATCTCTTCATCCTTGTTCAGATTGTTTTCCTCCTCAGAATGGGAGCTGAGCCATGTTGCCCTTAGGCAACTCCTCTGAGACTCTGACTTTCTGTTTCAGTATTGCCAGGTTGTTACCACAGGAGGAAACACGGGCTTTTTGTTTTTACAAGTTTGCTTTTAAAGTAGTCATTTTTACATCAGTCACATTTTTCATCTTGAAAGATAAAATTTATAAGATGCTTAAACTTAGGTTGTTTTCTATAGATTGTTAAAGAACATTTACCTTACCGTCCCCAAATTTCCTGACTTTGTGACTATGAGAGAGAAAAGGGCTGTGAGTGGGCTACAGTGTTCTTGAAAATCTCATGTTCAAGGGTAGCAACAATCCTGTCTTTGGAAGCCTTGGAGCAAAAAAAAAAAAAAAAAAAAACCCAAACCAAACCAAAAAACCAATCAAACAACACCCAACCAAACCAACCAACTAGGCAAACAAAAAACCTCAAACGCTCGAAGTAAAAGATAATGTCTTTCAACTTGAAAAGATGCCTTTTTAAAATAAAACCTTCACATTAAAATTAGGTTATAAGTTCCTGTTCGGAATACCTATTATATGTGTATAGAATTCATTGAGTTGAAAGGGCTTTATGTCTAGTTAACTTGTTATGTGAGGTTTTTATTTACTTGGAAGATTTTAATAATAGAGGTTGGTTGTAAAATTAGAAATAAATCCAAATTTCCAAGTTATATCTTTGATACTACATGGTGACGGCAGTGAAATAGCTCCATAAAATGCAAATGTGATCTCACACTTTATACACATGGTCTTCAGAAAATTATGAACCACAAAGTAATCACTAAACTTTCTCTATTACATGAATGATACTTTTAAATCTATATGTAATATGAAAGAGAAAAAGTATAACAAAACAGAATATTTACTATTTACAGAATACTTTATGTAGTATATCTTACGTGATGATTTCATAATAGAAATTTTGCTTGGGAGTAATACAAAGCATATTTTTATTTGCACACATTCAAGGGATTATCTGTCTTCCAGGTTTAATTCATTAGTTAATTCACCTTTTGGAGTTTAAATATTAAGAATTTCCTCTTACCAAACTCTTATTCTTTATTTGGAACAAATATTCTTATATATACCAATACTTGTGAAAGATAAGGATTGATTACGTCTTATTGATTAATGTGATTTTAAAGATAGTGTACCACTAATAGATGGCAAATTTACCCCAATTGGGTTTAGCATGCAGTGGCATTACTATAGATGCTATTGCTGTGTGTTGCAAGACTATGCCTATTTTATTTCATTATAAAATAAGTATATTCTTACTGTCTAGAACTTCACTCTATTGTGTGCATTAGTTACAAGATGCGGTGGGTCCAATATAAAATAGAGTTTTTATGTAACTGTCAGAGCTGTTGGGAGAGGGAAATATACCTCCTAGGATTTTTTTATGAGAGAAAATCTTCCAGAATAAATTTATCTGAGTTGTCCACTGCCTGTTTAGAATACATGAAGCCCCATGTTCAATCTTATTATGAAAATAAAAAGGCAAGAAGAATTTTCCGAGTATGGCAACATACTGATGAAGATCAAGAAGGTGTTGCTTCCCAAGACCCCTGGTAAAACCTCAGTCTACTCCACACAGCCTTCGGGCTGAGACTCCTTTTGTCCCACTGCTCCTGTAGCCCTTGTTCTATGATTCAAAAATGGAGAAAAGTACAAAAAAGAGATGTGAAGCATGCGTAGTTTAAGGAAGGGCTTTGGCCGCTCCTGTAGGGCACTTTCATTACACACTGGGCAAAGCCTAATCATGTAGTCAACTGTACCAGCAAGAAGATCTGGGAAATGTGGACTCTACTGAGCATGTAAAGAGGACCAGCCTATCTGAGGATCCAACTTTAATGTATCATCGTTTACTCATGCCTTTAAAATGTTAGCTGTGTTGCTTTGTATACAAAGATGTTCATTATTGCATTGGTTACAGAAATATTACATAATACATGTTCTTAAATACAGAATTCTTAGCCTTATCTTCGTTGTAGTATGGTAGTTTTGTGTGATATAATGCGAATATAAAAGCCACAGAAAATTTGTTACAGAAGACTTTTTAATCAAACTAGAAAACTCTTATGCTGTAATGTAAAAAAAATGAATAAAAACAGGGTACACCCACAAGCATAATATGAGCTCAAACAGAAAAAGACAAGAATGAAGCTGATAGAAACAATTACAATCAAGAAAAATTGTTTTATTACAATATCTTCTATAGCTCTTAACACTTGAGAAAATCTCCAGGTCATTAAAAGTGGAAATCATTTTTCTTTAGTTGTCTGTTAATTGAAAAACTGGGAAATGTATTTTGTCTGTATTATTATCATAAACATCAGTTTTTAACTTCATTTATGTTCATCTATGGAAAACATGTACCTAAAAGTGTACAAATCAAGAAATAAAATTTTTGAACCTTTTTTTTCCTTGAGAGGTAGTTACAATTCAATGGTTTTGCTCATCCTTGAACAATTTTAACATTTTACTCAACACATAAATGATCTGCAATGTACTTCGGGTTACACCGTGGCAGCACACTAAGCAGATGCAGGAGCTCTGACTCCTTTTGACAGCATGGGAAGTGCTGTTTGACTCACTCTTTTTCAACTATGCACTTGTTTTCCCCATATCACCAGCATTAGGGTCACACAACCAGGCTCACACAGAAAATGAATTGTTCTCTGGGAAATGGCTGAAAAGCATCATCATCTCTATTATGTCAACACTGAAAATGATGTTTGTCCACACTCTCTGGAGCCATTGGTTGGAATGTGTAGGATCATCATCTAGGCATTTTCCCTCTCAAAAACAACAAAATCCCCCATGCTGGAGATTGCAGCTTTTGTTTGTTTGTTTGTTTGTTTTCAGACAATCTGTGTTCCCATTTTCCTTTCAGGCTGAGAGTAGCTGCTTGTAATGAATATTGTTTGTATTTAAAGGCAATTTCCAGAATGAGTACAACACCACTGGCTGCTGTTTCTTGAGAAAAATGACATATGATCAAGGTACATAAATTCTTTAGATTATACATTCACTTCAACGTGACCCATTTCTTAAACACATAACTATTTTCTGTGCATTTTCTCCTCTCTTCATCTTTCCGTCAATGATAATTGTGCTGTTAATTTGCCTTTCTCCATCTACTACCTCTTAAGCAGTTCTCCAATTGGGTATCTAGGATCCCACAGTAAACACAGCTATCATACCCCTCCATAGTAATGCAAGCACCATTCCGGCCAGGCTAAGAGAAAGGTAGTAATGTCAGCTTCTCCATTAACTTCTCTTCAGATTGGGCACTTCCTCAAAATGACAGCCATGTGAAAATAGCTTTGTTAGTATCCTACAGTGTTAAAATAAAGCTGGAAAGACAGCATGGCTTTTTTAAATCATCAGCTGTACAGATCCAAAAAAACAATCACATTTTGCCTCAATTCAAAAATCAGCGTTTTCCCCTTCAGATGGGATAAGAGAATAACAGAGCCAAGGCTAGCACAGCAATGTGTTTATCTTTGGCTCTTTAGTCAAAATTCTTCAATGTCCAAGCTCTGTGCTAACTCTAAATGGAAGGAGGAAGCAAAGAATGATACGCTGCTTTAAATGTAGATGGAAGATAAGATGTTGAGACTGAAATTTAAAAACCATGCTAGGACAGATTCATTTCACGCTCACATTTAAATAATCCTCACATTAAATAATTGTGCCAAAGGACCTGTCAGAGTGAAACAGTCAGTCATTGCTTTGCCTATCTCCGTTCTGACAGCTCTAAAAGACGCAAAGCTCACAGTAAAATTATGAAAAATAGTTTTTTAAAAAAATGTCATTTGCAAAACATGAGCAAAACCTTATTTCTGTATGATTATTGACAGGTAAATGAACAAG
This sequence comes from Chionomys nivalis, assembly GCF_950005125.1. Classification (NCBI taxonomy): domain Eukaryota; kingdom Metazoa; phylum Chordata; class Mammalia; order Rodentia; family Cricetidae; genus Chionomys; species Chionomys nivalis. The sequence continues at coordinate 56,450,132 of NC_080088.1, read as the reverse complement.
TTCTACAATATTGAAGAAGGGAAACATCTTAGATTATGTTGGTTATATAGGACATACTCAAGGAACTTAAAATTAGCACAGTCTATGCATAATTTACAAAGCTATGGACAATATTGTTTTGAACTTTCATCCTATTTGACATTGGTGTCTGCTTCCTAAGCTCAGGAAAATGTGGGACTCACTATGGAATGCATCGGGTCTGCAAATCATGTTTGGAGCTTTCTGAAGGCCTTGATAGGTTTGAAGACGAGAAACGGAGCACTTGTTTAAGACACATGGTGTTAACTTCTGATAGATGGCTTCCGCTAATGAGTGTTGGTCTGAAGTAAAGACAAGTGAATAGAAACTCGGGTCACTTCAGGGCCTGGCTGAGCATCGTGACTCACACCTGTTATCCCAACATTTGGTTTGCATGAGGACATCTGCAAGCCTAAGGGCAGCCTTGTCTATACAGCAAATTGCAGGTCATCCAGGGATACAGAGAGAGTCTCTGTTTCAAATAAAACGTATTCTCCCTTGTACTATGGTCTTTAATGATTCTAAGATGTGTGCTCATGACTGGTACCCTTACTAGTTACTGTCAAAGTACTGGTCAGAAGTACAACTCAGGAATCCCATATTTTCTGCTTAGTACTCCTTCTAATTGATTTTCCTAGCCTCTAAGAAGGTAGTCACTTTTTGGTGCAAATTCTTATATTGTCTTCAAAGTATCTTTGCATTCTTCAACTAAAGTTGTTTGGAGCATGCCTAGAACATTTCTGTATGTCATTTTATGATACAAACTGAACATACCCCAAAGTGTTCGTGCCTGTAAGTTCAGCCTTTACATATACGTTTCGTGTTACTGAGCAAAACATGCCTCTCTATCTTACTTTCTTCATCTGCAATGTTAAACTTAGCATACTCAGGAACACACTTAACCACACATCCTTAGGAAGATGCCTGTACTTTCCTGTGTGAGTACACATAAACTTCTTAATGGGAAATTCTTGGTTTCACTTCCTTTCTGAGGAGAGGGCATTGCTTTGGCAATAATTCCCATGCTCTCCCTCCTGATATAACCAATGAATCGTTTTCTGTTCTTATCTCTTGGCTGTGATTATTTTGCCTGTACACACACCAAAATAAGATCCAACTGCATTCACTCACACTTCTGCCAGAGCTTCCAGAACACTTTCTAAAATAAGAATGATATTAACATCAGAATGTTACAAGGGAGAACCTGAGGCAGTGGCACCATATGTGTCCTCAAGAAGACAGACAGGCATATTGTACACATTGTATAAAACTAGAACTATGCCTTCATTATGAAATAAATCCATTCTATTTTGCACAGCATTTTCACCTAATTGATTGCACTAACCTGTGACTTCTTGGTCACTAGGGATGCTTCAGTTGACCTGGTAGGATGAGAGTATTCCCTTACAGGTCCTTGTTTATTCTTAGAGGTCACAATACACACGTTGCGTTAACGGAATCAGCGTCTCAGATTGGGAAAGCCATTGATCAAAACACAAATACTTGGATTCCTTTGTTCTCTACCGCATGGCTTAGAGACACAAATTTTTACTGAGAGAGAACATTTGTAGCTGTCTAGATTGTGTAGGCTTCGCTTCAACAATATCATATGTGATAGATAAGGGTTGTATGATTTGGAACTGGAAATGGTTTGAATTACATTTTTATCATTTATTAGTTGCATGAACTTGGGAAAGTCAGGAGGCCTCTTTGAATGTCATTGGTCTTATCCTGAGTGGAACTTTCACGAGAGCATTCAGGGATATTGTGAGAACTAAAACAAGTCTAGGTAAGTTTAAGACCCAGCGTGTGATAGAAAGCAACCTTACAGTTCTTGAACTCCTCTTATCTTCTTACTATTGCACCTTTTCTTTGTCACTATTGTCACTTTTTATTTAATTTTAGGTGGGGTTGTAGTGAGTTCTAAGACCATGAGGTGTGGCGTCAGCCTAGCACAGTTTAAGTTCGGACTGAGGTGTATCTTATAGTTTCCTTGTGCATACCAAATGAAAGCACAGTAGTATTTTTACTACTTAACTTTGTCAGGTCTTCTAAGTAATAATATAAGTTGGTTATCAAGTGACCAGAACACTGCCAGCATCCAATGAAGCTGAGTTACTACTGGAGCCTTTGTTCCTCGAAATATGAAGAACAACTCTGCTGTTACTTAACTTCTCTTCCCTATTTTACTTGTTGTGCTCTTGAACATTGTCCCTTGGTGGAAAGAAAACTCAACCATTAATTTCTTCACAGAACAAGTATTTTTGTAGATGTCCTCTATGGGAGACCTTGGGCACAGAAAGACCCTTTGCTTCCTTGATTGGAAGCTAAGATCTGCATTTATAACTCACAAATGCTTGAATCAGGTTCTTAATCTATAAAATGGAATGATAGTTCCCTTGGGGCATATTAGCATTCAATAATTAAGACGAGGGTGTGAGCAGGATTCCAAATGCTAAAGTGACGAGCTTCAAGTCAGACTCACTATTGCTCCATCACTACCTCTGCAGATCACCTAGGTTTGAAGCTTAGTGATAGTGATAGATTGTCTCCCCACGTGCCTGCTCACAATTGCTTTTGCATTTCTCTGACAGATTTTGCACTCTTAATAGAATGAGGTAAGGGGAAAGAGCAAATAACCTCACAAATGAGAAAACAAATTAGACAGAGCACACTCACCAAGACTTATGCATTTTTGAGTACTTAAACTGACGTTTAAGACACCATTTCATTGCCCTGTCTATCACCAGATTATTTGCTGCAAGGATCATTCATATACCGCCAGAACTGTTGTGGTCTGAAAGTTTGTGTCTTGTTAAAATTTATGTGTTGAAGTCTAACTTTAAAATTAGTTTATATGGTTTAAGTAAGTGATGTCTCCCATAGACTCTTTATGTTTGAATAATTGGTCCCCAGCTGGTAGGGCTATTTGGGAAGGTTTTGGAACCTTTAGGAGGAGGAGACTTGTTGGAAAAATGCAACACTAGAGACTGAGTTTGACATCCTTGTTTGTTCTTGTCAAGGTATTTATCACAGTAACAGAAAAAAAAAAAATAAAGAGAAGTGAGATTTTACCAGGTGACTTGGGAAGCAACACCTTGATCTTCATCAGTCTGTTGCCCAAATTGGAACATTCTTCTTGCCTCTTTTTTATATATTGACAATTGAACCTGGGGCTTCATGCATTCTAAGCAGATACTGTACAACTTATCTAAATTTATTATGGAAGATCTTCCCTCATAGAAGAGTCCCAGGAAGTATATGTGCCCCTCCCAACAGTGAGAACTAAGGTAGATGGTACTAAAAGCAGACAGATTGGCTCTCTCTAGACACTGAATTTACAAGTGCCTTCCTCTTTGATGACAGTTTCCACAAATGTGAGAAATATATTTTTTTTGCTTATATAACATGTAACTTATAGCAGTTTTGTTGTTGTTGTTTTGGTAGACCAAATAAGCTAATATAAAGATTCAATTCCGAAAAGTAAGAACTTTGTTTTTATCACCAAGTTGGAACACTTGAGCTCCATTCTTCTGGAGGGTATGCCAATCTGACCCTGCTCTGAGCTGCCTTGCTGAAGCTGAAGGTACTGCAAAGCCAGTGATGAGAAAACAGATTTGTTTATGTTTCAGGGCTACCTCATCCATCAAAGGGGATGAGAGGGACTTACATTTGTTTATCTTGCTCTCTCTCAGACCCATTGACACTGGCTCTCTTGAAATTACCTGGAACTCTGCATGTCCATCAAACTGAACTCTTCCTCATTGTCACCTGTCATGACTTCATTTCTGACTTACTTTTATGACAACCTGCCTAGCCTTTTCATCTGTCTCTGTTTCTGTCAGTTGCTGCCCATGTGGAACCAGGAGCTGCAGGTGAAAAGGGTTGCAAATGTTAGAGCATTCCTCCTTGGAGTCATCTCTATCACTTATTCCCTTTGGAGGTTTATGCTTGTCTAGATCCGTCTCAGTTTGTGTGAGGTTAGGTTTTGACTTTTAGATAGATGTGTAGTTATCTTTCCAGTGTGGGAGGATTCCTCTCCGCTTCTTTTAAGACTCAGTCTGCTGAGCATGCTCATGACTTCTATCCACTTGCACTAAGTGATTAAGACAGGGAATCCTAGGAAAGAATTTTTTTTTAAGCATCTCTAGACAGCAAGTTAAAATACCCTGGTCATTGAAATCATAAAACTTATAAGAGGGCAAGCAAAAATACTGTTAATTAAATGTTTAATCTTTATTATAGCTAGCATATTAATTTTAAGTAATTTAATTTATAGTATAATACAGCTTTATTTATGTGCCGCATGTATACTTTATAGCATAGAATACTCTCTTGTATAATCAATGCATGTAAGATATTTATGCTTATTTTATTGGACTCTGAGCATAATTTTACTATTAAATATATGGAAGAATTTTATGGTTGTTTTTTATAGCATCATTGGCCTAAGCTAGACTTACTTTTATGCCAAGTCTCTTGTCAAGATCAGGGCTCTCAATTTTAACATGGTTTCTATGGTAAAATACATAAATCCTCTGTCTTTCAGGAATATCTGCCTATTCACAGTTTTTAAGGAACCGAAAGGACTGAAGCACAGGGTATCTTCTCTTCTCTGTGGGTGTATCTTTTGTAATAATGATTTTTCTTGCAATTATGTGGTTACATTATGGACATTTTAATGTTAGCTAAACACACATTTCCTTGAGAATCAAAATCCTCAGGAAGCTAAGCATGTTAAAAGGGGTGTGTGTGTGTGTGTGGGTGTGTGTGGTGCACATGTTCAATATGTAGATGTATTATAACTTTTCAAAAAATTCTCAAATATAATTTTAATTAGAAGGAAAGCTACTGATATAAAGTACAAATTTGATTTTTACCTTTATTTATATAGTTTTTTAAAAGGATTTATTTTATTTTTATTTGTATGTATCTGTGTGTGTGCACTGGTAACAGTGCAGGAGCCTACAGAGGCTAGAGGAAGGTATGCATTCTATGAGAGTTAGAGTTACAAGTGGCTATGAGTCACCAAATATAGCTGCTAGGAACTGAACGTCGGTTTTCCAAACAACCAGCAAGCACCCTTAACCACTGATCCCTGGGCTTTTGTCTTTAAGTAACAGTATTTTAACCATTCTCCTATCAATATACTTTAATTCCCTGTCGTATTCAGAGATCTAGACCTTGTTTGAACAGTGAGGTCTAGAAACTATCTTGGCAGTTCTCTGGTACATGTTAGAACCTGACAGAAATGGATGGCGGATTGCACCCTCAATGTCATGGGACACCTGGTGGTCCAATGAAGTACAATGCACTAGGCAGCTTTGACAATGGAAATAATAGTTGGAATTAGTAAACTACTAGAAAGATTGTTGAGCAAGAGTTAAAACAGCTACTTTCATTTTGGCAAGTCCTAATCTCTCGTCCACTAGAGACCTTGTTAATAACTTCATTACTTTTTGTACAAGCAGATATTATTTTTCTACTTACTGTGTTAAACAATCTAGTACATATTAAAATATTAGTTTTAATTAAAATAGTATAATTACATGTATAATATGTATATATTGTAATGGAATTTCCTGTATTTGGGTTGGTAATAACATTTTGATCTACATGACCTTAAGTTAAACTAAGAAAGAATGTAAGTTGGTAATTTACTAGCTACTTACTAACTTTTAAATTACCATCTTACATTTTTTTTCCAGGCTCTATATAGTAACAAAATCTGGAATAACAAAATCTCATAAGGAGAAAATATCTAATCAGCTTTGTTATTAAAAGCTTTAAATTTTCTGGCAGTTTTTCTTTATCATTATATATTGTAAGATGTTCGTCTTTGCAAGTATCATTTTACTACTAATGAAAAGTCATATAAATTTAGAAACTGTGTCATTTTATCCTTGCAACACTAATTTCAATTGAAAGAAGTAAAATATTTCACATGCTCACAGAGACACTCTTACAGCCCCATTTTGAGGTTGTCAAGGGCTCTGATTTCCATCCTATTTGACCAATTTAAATGGTTAGATTCTACCATCAGATTTTAATAACCACCAATTCCATCAGAGTGAGGTTTCACAACCCTTTGTAGCAAGTTCATTTTCTTCTTAACCAAAGAGACAGTACGCTTTAAATAGATATTTCCCCTGTTAGTGCTTTCCTGGGAGAGAAACAGTTTTATCACATTCTGTCCTTTATTACCATTTCTTACTCTTAGACAGATACATGATTTAAATAACATGGCCTCTGTATAAGGGTTAGACAAGAAGGAAAAAAGGACATGATAGTGTCCATTTTGAAAGACAAAAATTCTTCTCGTTTTTCTAATATTTTTGTTTATGTGGCCTTTCTATTTGAACCAAATTCTCATAATAACTCTTTTCTAGAGATATTCCAAATGCATCCATTTTTGAAACTATCACTGTATAAATAAGTGCAGTAATGATAAAGAGAGAAAAGGAATCTCTGACTTTTATGCTATGATTTCAGTTGTAGTACAGATGGGTACCACACACAATCTTTCGGTGTCATCCACATTTGCATTCACACAAGAGCACAGTGCATAGAAGGAGCAAGTGAAGTCCTCATTCTTATGCTGCTACCATACCTTATGGACAGCTCATTTATTACTCCACGTCACCACTTTCCTACTTAGTGCAGTGACCTTCTAAGTGGTCTCAGTGGCCTCAGACATTTAAGTTGGGCTCCAGAATTAGCCCATGGCAGTTTATGCAGCAAAGTTAAAAGTCAGGCATGTTGGAAACTTTTTCTTTGACTGTATTCAATAACTTCAGTACAAATATTGCCACGTGTGCATGAATGATAAAAGAAAAATGGTTTTCATCACTTAAGTCTTGAAATTTGTGATGTAACAGTGTCTGAAAGTGAAAGTGACTCTACCATGATGCTCTAGCAAATGGGTAGAAACACTTCTCAGTATGTGCATATCATCATAATTAAAATAGAATGTGGCTAGACATTTTCATGTATCTTTAGTAGGGGTCTACTGTTATTATCATTAATTTTGACAGCTCTATTATCATAAATTAAAAAACAGTGTCTCTTTTGAGTCAAATAATAAATAATCTAAACACTGTCAAATTACACTTCTGGAGAATCTGTTGGGAAATATTATTTTAAGGTGTGTTGTTTTTGTTTACGCTACATCTGTTTAACTCTGTGAAGCTGTGATTCTTTGCCTGTCTCAAATACCTGATGGTCTAATGACGAGTTGAATGGTCAATAGTGAGGCAGGAGCAAAGATAAATGGGACTGGTAGGCAGAGTAAAAAGAGGATAAACAAGGAAGAAGGAGGAATGAGAGAACAGGAGGGGGACATCAGGGACCAGCTCCGCAGCCATACAGCCAGTCGCTGAGTAAGAAGGAAAGTAAGACTTACAGAAATAAGAAAGGTAAAAGCCTGGAGAGAAAAGGTAGATGGGACAGCTTAAGTTAAGCAAAGCTGGCAAGAAACAAGCCAAACTTAAGCTGAGCACTTGTAACTAAGAATAAGCCTCCGTGTGTGATTGATTTGGGAGCTGGGTGGCAGGCCCCCAAAAGAGCATAAAGAGCAAAAACATCACACAACAAAGACTTGCAGGTCTAGTATTAGAACATGAAAATATAAACAATGTCCTACATGTCTTTGGATAAATATGTGAAGATATTCTTGAAGAGTTTGCTTTGAAGCCCATCACCAACTAGTTATAGAGAAAGGATACTACATATGAAGATGTTTGCCTGCTTCCAGATCCACTCAGGTTTTGGTTTTGCCACCTACTAGCTGTGTGACAAACTTCTTTGTATCTTTCAAGGCTCAGTTTCATCACCTATAACAGAAGAGGAGCCAAGGAAGTTGTGGTGAGCATTTTCTGAGGTCATTTGGTGTAAGTTCCTAACACAACTGTTAGTGTAGCCTCATGTCAGTGTGTTGCTGGTGACTAAGTTGGGCCACTAGGAATGACATTTCTGATCAATTTCTCATGATTGTACCTAATAGAAAACAGGTCCTTTAAGTCAGTCTTCCTAAGGCAACGATTCTCAACCTTCCTAATACTGAGACCCTTTAATACAGTTTTTCATGTTGTGGCGATCCCCAGCCATAAAGTTATTTCATTTCTACTTCATAACTGTAATTTTTCTATTATTTTGAATTGTAATGTAATATCTGATACAAAGGAAATTTGATATGTGGCCCCTGTGAGAGGGTCATATGACCCGCCACTCCCAAAGGATCACAAACCACAGGTTGAGAACCACGGTTCTAAATGGCGCACATTTATGTCTTATTAAGTCAGGTTCTAGTCAAATGAGAAAACGTTTGAGATGATTTTTACAGACTTTAATTTGATAAAAATTTTAGTTATTTATAGTATTCATTGAGTAGTACCAGAACTCTAGTAATTAATTGACGTTTGTAGCTCTAGACATTGTGAATCCCAATCCATCTTAAACAGCACTGCAAAACTCGTTAGAGCTACTGTTTTACATTACTTTTTTGCTAAAGGACTTTTTATACCCTCTCACTATTAACACGGTATGCCCCCTTTCTTTAGAACTTTTTCTTCTAATATTGTCTTGATATCTTGCCACCTTTCATTCTCCTGCCCTTTAGAACAATCACCTCACCTAAATGCACTGTAGCTTTTCTTCTTTTGTGGAAGTAGCTAAATATTGACTGAGGAAGTTTCCCTGTCTTCCACATCTCTCCCATTTCTATCCTTCTTTGGTTCCGCCATTCTCTTCATCTTCCTGAAGCCTTGATGGTGAGATGCAGATTCATTCTCACCCGTTTTCTACTTTGTAAAAGCACATCCATGTTTTCTCCTTTTATCTTGTCAGCTTATCCTGAGAGGCTGAGAAGGCAATGTTTGAGCAGTCATTCCTGCTCAGTTCTTCACAACTGTGCTGCGTCATTCATGAAGACAACACCAACGCAGGAAAGGAACCGCTCTCTTTCTCTGTATGAATTTGCTAAAACTGGCTGTAAGGAAATAAAAGAACAACAGATAGAGGCCAGCTTGATTTTAAACAGTATCCCCAAATCCAAAGGGGAACAGAGGTTGGCTTTGATACTCCTCTGTCTTTTTAATGTTCTTCTCTTAGCCTGTACATCCTTTTGATATTTAGCCAGAGTTCACTAAGATAAAAATCTTAGGTAAAGACAGAGGGAAAAACAAAATTCTGTGTGTCAAGGTAGACTCAAGTCTTTTTTCTGGAACGTTTTATAGGATCTTTAACAAACCCCATGTCACTCAGCAATAGTAATGAAGGACACTCAAAATGGTTTGACCTTTTCCCCACCTATTGATAAGACCCTGTATTGACTTGATCTGGATGAGTTTGGCATTCAGAATTGATGAAAATGGCATATTGTTTGTGACTATTTTCTTCATGTTTGCGTCATATTTTTCCTCAATATTTATTGATTCTTTTTAGTTTCAAATTGCTTTTCTTGAGGAGATGTTGAACACTGCAGATTGAAGTAAAACTGCCTGGTGCTCACCATCACCAAGGGGCATTATCAGTAACTAGTGTTTGTCATGTCTGTCAGCCGGGTGGTATGGTGAGATCTACTTTAGAAGACTTGAGTCCTCATCCTTTCTTTCTGTAAGCAACAATTTACTGTGAAATACATGAATGATGTAGTTCAGAAGGTGATTTCGAGATCATAACGTTGATGGCTAGATACTATTAGAAAGACCAGATAGTATTAGCAAGAATGTCAAATAAAGTAATTGACAGGATAGAGTTTCTTCATTCTAAAATTTAAAACTAAGTCAACATCATCTGATTTTTAAAACAAATGAGTGAAATTTATCAACAGCTAATGAGTCTCACACCAATGAACAAGAAAACTACTGTGAGCAAAGTGTGATCTCAATCACTCCCGATCTGAATCTTGATTTAATCATAAAAATAGATGTGCTGAAGAAAAAATAGTGTATTCATTCTGAAGTTAGCAATTATGCTGTGCAAAAGAAGTGTATGTGCTCTTGGCTGATTGCATGACTCACATACTAAAGCAAAGCAGAAACATGGCAGGAACTGAAGGGCCAGTGGAAAATTTAACTCCCCTTTCTCCCTGGATCCCTTGGGTTTCTACAACCACCCTATGGAGATGATATCATTCTCTTGACATCCCTAGTCCTTTCTTTCATGTGATCAAGTAGAAGCAAGCAGGAATGCTTTTCTTTCTGTGATTTAACTCATCTACTTTTGTTTACAGATTTGGTTTGCAAAGATATTCAGATTACTCAGAATTTTCCTTTTTTTTTTTTAAGTTTCCCACTTGATGTAACAGAGCAAACACCAGAGCTACATTGGTATTTGTACTGCATCCACTGTTTCCGACAGATACTATGTGAAAAAACCGCTGCTAGCTATAAAATGAATAAAATATCAATGCTGAGCTGCAACAGGCACAGCAGATGTAACCATTCTTTCTGTAAACTCTGCCCACCAACAGGAGCTATGTGAGAAATTGGCCGTGAGCTCTCCCAGCCTCATAAACAGGACTCTAATTAGCACACTGATAAATACTTCAACAACCAGCAGACAGAGTAAGCATCCTGTCGTCTAATTTACACAACCTTTCTCACATGCTCTGGCAGGGAATGATAAACAGTACTGCTGATACCAAGGACACATGAAAGAAATAATAACATCAACAAAAATGTTCATGCAAACTAATCTTATTATGCCCTACTCATGGTTCTCCCAGAAAAGCTGGAAATGTATTGAGTGGATAATTGCAATTTACCAGTACTTCTCTCATGTAGACAATGGGATTGCCCTACTAATATTTGTAGTATAAGTGTGCATGCTGCTCTGTTAGCTCTTCTCTAATTACTGTGGTACCTTAGGCTTTCGCAGACTTCAAAATAACTCCATTTTAGATCCGATACCAACAGGTAAGATTTCATTGATGCATTCGTATTTGTTCAACTTCTTTCAAGATGCACAAATAAAATGACTGAGTTCATGGGTTTCTCCAGGCACTATGAAGTTTTGATCAGAAGTCAGAAGTCAGGAAGTATTTGAAAACTTGCAACAGACATAAGACCGGGTCCTCTGGAGAACAGGAAGTCTTTACGCAGTCAAACTGCTACGGTGGTCCAAAAACAACCTTAAAATTTACCTCCAACTCAGTTTCAGTCTCTCTGTGTAATTCTTTCTCTACAACTGTTTAGACTACTCTTTATATCTTGGGCCATTTTCTGGTTTTTGATTATTCATTAGTATGGTTTCTATTTAGTAAAAAGTCCTTTTTGTTTTTCTTTTCTACTGTATGATGCCTGAACACTCTGAACTTTATACCCAAGTTCAAGTTCTTAAAACAGAAAGAGTCCAATCTGGAAAGCTAAGTATGCTCCAATATAAAGCATTATAACAATAGAAATTTAAGTTTAGGGCTTATGTCACAGGTTTTCTATATCATAATAGGGCCTGGTGTCCTTGCACTAACGATGTTTCAAGTTAAATAAACTGGTATAAATGAATTGCAACTGAACTTTGGTTCTTTGGAATGATTTATATCACTTATTAGCCTTGAATTGTGTGTAGAAAATCCTAGAAATTTGATGAATGACACCAAAGAAATATCTATTGAGAAGGAGGGAAGAAACAAGAACAACTTTCAAACATTTGCAAAAGTAATATTAGCACTCTTCTTATATTTTCTTGAAATTATTGAAAATGTGACTTTCAAATAAGGACACCTCTATTTCTTAAAGAAACCAGGGTGTTAAAATTGTCACCCCAAAACTCAGTGCACAACTGTCAAAATTAGAAGGGTTGCTTGTGAAAGGTTGAGAGGAGAATTCATCTTTTCTTGCTGTCTTACCACTCTGTAGGAATTCTTCAGTACATACTTTAGAAGGTTGCAGATCTTTTATTTAGTGCTGAAGTAAATCAGTGCGTGGTCCATCATCTCACGGTGCTCACCACCCTGAGTTACTTTAGGAGGAGCAATTTAAGCATCCAAGAAAACATCCCCCCACAACTCCGCCAGATTCCATGTTTGTATTAAAGCTCTCTAAGCAGCTCTCATGCATGCACTCTGATATCCTATATTTCACTTGATTATTTCACCACTTACACGCCCCAATTAACATATGATAGAACAACCACAGAGTTTGCTCAAGATATTGACAAATGACTTAAATTGCTACTCCCCCCCCCCGCCCCCCGGATCTGAGTGCCCAAAGTCCATCTTGTTTTCATAATACTAAAATCACTTCATAAGGCCATTTTAAAGTTTTAAGAAACTTAATCTTATCATTAATTACAGCAGTAATTCAAATCATGATTACCACCCTCAGCTTAATTTAAGGACCACATCTAAGGGTCAGGTCTAAGGCAGGAATCAGCAGATGACAGTGATCATGCTGTGTCTCCTGAGTCCCCATTAATATAGACATTATGATTTATGTGCTTTTGATTGCAATCTTATGATTTTATTTTCCATAAGGAATATAACCAGTGCACCACACTAAACAAATCATTTGGTATGTAAGAAATTAAATGAAGTTAAAGAATCCTGGGGTGCAATTGATGTCCACTTAGATACTCCACATTTTAACGTATCAGGCTTATGCTGTACAGTCAGTCTCCCGGGGTCACCCTTGTCCACCCCTGTGGTAATTTAAAACAAATTTGCATTTCTACTGGGCCTGGGGGATATAGTTTCAGAGTAAAGATAAAAGCACTCTCTAGTTACTTCAGGTGAGGTAAACAAGAGTGTGGTTTCATGGTTAGACAAAGGAGGCATAGTAGAGTTTTGCAGCAAAGAAAAAGGAATATTCTAAATCTGTTACAAAAGAAAACAAAAATCTTTGACCCATCAAATGATCACTCCATTGAGCGTAGAGTTTCAAGTGCCTTCAGAGCCATACTAAACTGGCAACAGTAAATTCCTGTATTCAAATATGTTGTCGATACTCAGGGTCTTGCAATAATCCACACATCTCGGCTTTGTTCCGCTTAGTCTTGCATTTTCTGTAAGTTATGGCCAACAATCACCTAATATGTTTAGACTGTCAAACTTTTATGCAATTGGTAATGATCCTTCCAAAATGGTTTTTGTGGCCAATGAAGCTTTCACCCATAAACCATAGATTCAGGAAAGAAATAGGGAATGGCCAAGGCATTTTCTGTTTGCATTTGTATTCATTTGTATACAGACCCATAATTCCTAATGGTGCATCCTTTCATTCTCTAAATGTCACTCTTAAATGCTACGGTAATGCATACAGTTCTGAATAACATTAAGACATTAAAAACCCTCTTGTCCTTGTCATATCTTGGAATTTGATTATGTTGACCACAGACAGCTGGGAACAATAAAATAAGTTTGGAAAATATCAGATCTCAGGGTTAACCCTGTCTCTACCTCTATTCTTACCTGCAGAACAAGAACACTGTAACACACAGTAAGCATAGCACTGCTGATTACAATGTAAGTCAAGAAGTCAATGTTTTCCTGTGAAGGCACAGATGTGAGAATGGTTGGTATACCCCAGTTGGGAGGAACCTGTAAAGCAAGAAGGCAGCAAGTCAGTATCAATTATTCGGAACCCCAAAGGCAATGCTATAAAACTGGGGCTCATTGTACGATCCCAGTCTTGGAAAGATTGAATTTAGCTGTCAGGATCATTCAGTGTGAATCTCTGAATACACTTTGGTTTTTTTTTTTTTTTTTTTTTTTTTTTTTTTTTTTTTTTTTTTTTTTTTTTTTTTTGGTTTTTCGAGACAGGGTTTCTCTGTGGTTTTGGAGCCTGTCCTGGAACTAGCTCTTGTAGACCAGGCTGGTCTCGAACTCACAGTGATCCACCTGCCTCTGCCTCCCAAGTGCTGGGATTAAAGGCGTGCGCCACCACCGCCCGGCTTCTGAATACACTTTGAATGAATTGGGTTATGGTTGTGATAGTAAGACTAGAAACAATAAGATAGGGCACATATAAGCCATTACTAGATCCCAGCTACTTTGCCAACATTTCTATGAACTAACTTACTGTGTTAGTGAAGCAGTTCTGTAGCTGAACAAGGACACTTGATTTGGAAACCCAGGCAGCAAAAGCAAAGGCTTTAAGACTCTCTTTGTGAACATTCCCCTAGCTGGGCTGGGTGTCTATTGAAAGTAGAGTCAACTGATATCTTTCATGGAATCAGGAGAGTTGTGTGGACCCAGATAAGACCCAAGAGCAATTATGCTTCTCTTGACATTGACAGAGTTTGACTTGCTATTCAGCCAAGTCCTCTGGGTAAACAGTCTTTTCTCCGTTAATTGTTTTTATTATCTAATTGTTGTCATGACATTGTCATACTGAAGAGCCTCTCCAAGGAACTTTGAGATGAATAATTTCTAATTGCCCTACCTGCTCTGAGAGTTATATTTTAAAGTCAATAAACAGAGTATAGATAAGCATGAAATTGTCAAAGAGGCAGAGAGTCCTTCCCAGGCCTGCAAGACTTGATAGCAACTCAATGAAATATGTTAAGACATATTTTTATAAACAAAAATCACATGAATCCATTAAAGGGGGGTTAACAACTTCTAGGACATATGAAAGGAGAGGTAAGGAGGCAAATAGAGATGTGACCTACACTGGTACAGTCTGAAGAGTGAAGGAGACCTGATAATAATGACAGCCAAGGTGTCTCTTTGTAAAGACCATCTTTACAGGGTGATGGTGATGTCATTTCATTATCCAAATTTTCAGCTGTATTCTCACCTTTTAGTCTTTTGGTTATAGTTGGACTTTCCATATGTTTTGTCTTCAGAGAGGAAATGTTCTGGCTAGAATTGAAGGAATTAAATCAAGTGCATTTTATACTAAAATAAACCAGTTTTAACAGGTTTTATTTTTCCAGTTTCTGAGTTTAGTACATGTGACTCTTCTCGGAGATAGCTCTCTGTGTTTGCTACCATGTAAGGCTCCATGTCCTCAAGAAAAGTTTGAATTAATGTTATCCCAATAAAGAATCTTGGAAAGAGAACAAACTGGCCTGTTGTGGTCCTCTCTGCAATAGTCTTGGTTTTGGAATGTTCATTTTACAAACAGGTGACGAGTATCCACAAATGATCTGACATTGTGCTTCTTACTAGAGGTAAAATGTTGTTGAAGATGCAGGCCTTACTCTAGAAGACCATCTAGTGAACTCACAAACACAAAATAACTTTTTTTCTGTCCCAAACCTACTGGATCAAGACTGCAAACATTAAGGAAATGTATTCAGGGAGTGCACTAGGATGTTGTGGGAGGGGTAGCTAAAGAGAAAGAAGCATCTCTGAGTTCATAACAACATCTTGGAAACTGAGTTTGTGATGTGACTCCAGTGAATGAGGTTTCATAGGACTTGGGTTTTAGCTCTGTCACTCCCTTTGTCCTGAATCTGGAGAATTTGCTAGGTTTCTTGGGCTGCATTACACTCACTTGGAACTGAATGACTTTCTCACCTTGCTATTTATCACAACTGAACATTAGCTTTGCTTTTCCTTATGCTCTGGCCAAAATAGATGCACAGATGTTTTTCTATTTTACCCTGAAAAAGAAGATAATATTCTAAATTCTATTGCCAGGCAGTGGCAGTGCAGGCCTTTGGTCCCAGCACATGGGAGGCAGAGGCAGGAGGATCTCTGTGAGACGGAGACCAGCTTGGTCTACAGAGCAAGTTCCAGGACAGGTTCCAAATCTACCCAGAAAAACCCCATCTCAAAAAAAAAATTTCTATATTGTAAGTTTTCTGTGTGAAAATTTTATTTACATACGTATATTCTTTCCTATAGTTATTACATTCACTAATTCGTCTTTTTGGAATGATTATGTTCTTTGAATGATTGATGTACAAAGCTCACCAGAGCTTTCTTTTAACTGCTTTATTCTAGAAATACTGAGAAGTTTTGTATTGTTGCTGAATGCAGCTATCCATGCAAAGTTACTTAGAAAAACTTGAGGCAATAGGGATTCCTTGGACCTGGTAGTGTTGAGATAGATCTTTAAGGGGAAAATGTGTTTTTCACAGGTGAAACCAGAAAGGATCAAGGGAAAGCAAGCTGTGACTGTGGAAGAAGGACAGGATGCTGAATCTGAAGGATACTGTCAATGAGCAAGGCTCTGTCTTTCGAAAGGTCTCTTTATCTTGCCACATAGCGGTGACACACACCTTTAATTCCAACATCCTTCAATGAGTTTTTGAAAAATAAGAGCTCTTGTAAATGGACTGACATGAGTACATGTTTTAGTGAAATATTAATTAAATAAATGCCTGTTTTAAATGTGCTCCTGTTCTTCAACTGGAAAAGCAGGGGACTGTTGACAAAGCTCTCAAAATGGCGGTAGCCCATGTAAGTGCATTATGATGTTATCTGTTTTAGGTAAGTGTCTCTTTTAAAAACAATTGTTATCTTAGTTTCTGCAAAATGCACTATTCTAGCACTTGATTCTGGGTAATTGCTATCAGAACCATTTAGGACTTCGGACTTGAGTTTAATTTTAATAAACCACATCAGCCTAATTGAGAATGACTTTTACTCAAAACTGAATTCCTAATGCAAATGTCGGAAAGAAGACTTTCGAAAACCCGAAGGCATATGCAGGAGTTATGTCTTCATGATGTAGACACCATCTAAAACTGTAGTAGAGATGTAAACATATGCATTTTAGAACAGTCATTTGTGAGTAATTGTATAATTCCTAATGCTTCATTCTTTTGTTTTCCAGAAACTGACTTTAAATTCTACTTAATCTGTTTGGTTGGCAGTTCAGGGTGTTGTGTGACACATACAGAAGAAGTATTTTCTTCAATATCGCCAATATGAATAACAAAATGCTATGAGCGATGCTAATTGAATGGCTTCTGAGGCAGCATCAGCATTGCTGACACCATGGCATTATGTATACCAACCCTAATCACTCCAGCAGTGTGACACCTCAGTAAGTCTGTGAACATTAACATGTAGTATCATCAGTTTTGCATTACTGAGTGTTACAGTATATTTTCACAGAAGCACAACAATTTAGAAATAGTGCAGATCCAGCATAAAGACATAAAATGTGTCTATCAGTCATCAACTTTTCCATAGTAATGATTTTCTAGTTTTCAGTCATAGCTTAAAGGATTCTGTAATTTCTGTTTCAAAATTAGAACTCTTCACTTTGAAGGAGATGATTTTGCTTGATTTCATGACGTACAACATGAAGACTGCCACATTAGAAAACATCACTCCACTTCAAATTGTAACTGGTGTTTTCTTTCCATGAAAATTTGTATGAAGAAAATACCTTCAGAGTATTTCCAACGTTCCTTTAGAAACAAATCTAAAATAAGATTTACCAGTTGGTGTTTAGAAACACAAAAGCATTTACACCAGCAACTTTCCAACAACCTTGCTAACTATAATGAGAGACAGACATGTACTAGCATTAAATGATTATAATGGACAAAGATGAATAAATTCTTATTGTAATAACACAAAGGATTTATGAGTATCCTGGATCCTGAAGCCAAATTTAAAAAGTCAAGGGGTAGGAAGATAGCTTATGGTAGACACATGGTTAACATGCACAGGGATGAAGGTTCACTTTATAGCTCCAAACTCAAGAAAAAAAAAGCAGACAACACCAAACCAAACCACAAAAGCAACCGAGTACAGGTTTGTTTTCCTTTTAAAATATAAATAAACAATATCCAGATAGTGTGTTTTTACAGTACTGACAAATGGACATTGTTCAAATGAACATATACTGTCCACACACAGATAAGAGGAAATATATAACAAATTTTTTTTTTGAGATAGTGTTTCTCTGTGGTTTTGGAGCCTGTCCTGGAACTAGCTCTTGTAGACCAGACTGGTCTCGAACTCACAGAGATCCACCTGCCTCTGCCTCCCAAGTGCTGGGATTAAAGGCGTGTGCCACCACCGCCAGGCTGATACAACAAATTTTAAATGATGCTCAATAAAGTCCAGCAGTTTAAAGGAAAGCTTATGAACTCTTTCACTGTGTGGAATGGACTGAAACAGTTTTTAAAATAATAATACATGGTGATCTCATGCAGACTACAAAAGAGGGGAAGTGATGATCATATATGTGCTCACCATATATTAAGCAGGTTTCTTTGATGAGTTGTGCTAGCACTGGCACATTCGGAAGCAGAAGGCTCTATATTTTAAAGAGATTAGTGCTGTGAACTAGAGACTTTACACAGTTACAGCCACTGATACTTTTATCACAGTCTGTGCACCTTATATGATTAATATCATTTTATTGAAAAACATAACTGAGTGACAATAGTGTTTTCATTGAATGTTCAGGATGAGTAGACCTTAGAATCTAGCCTTGGGATACAACTTATTTGATTTTTCCTAATCTATTTTTGTGAAGCATGTGGTACAATTCTTTGTTAAAAACAGCTCATTTGAATAGATTCTGGGGTGCAGTGAGAAGTTCTTTCTAAACACAAGTCTCTGCGTCAGTCTAGGCTCAGTGGACAATGAAGCTGTGGGAACATGGGACCTTGTCCCTTCTCCTGCTGGTCAGAGCAGCATCATACCCAAGCTCAACTTCCCTCTTGACTAGTGACTTCACTCTACCAAGAATATTGCAGGAGAGACTTGCCTGTGTGGGAGAGCAGGTGTACTTGGACAGTACCTGCAAACCTTTGTTATCCAGAACCTAATGCCTGGCACCAAGACAACATCAGTTCCAGCTCTGAGGAGCCCAAGTTATTAACATATCTGAAGAGAGATTCTAAATTTTTAATAAATAAAATAAAAAATAAAAAAGAGAAAGAGATCCTCCCCTCTCTCAATTTAGTAATGTCACAGGGTAGTCTAGGATATGTTAAGAAATTTGTCCCAGAACTTGACACAATAGTAGTACCCTCAAACTCCTGGTTTAACATTATACATTTGGTACAGTTTCTAGGTGCTGGTATTTACAAAATCTTTGAAGCCCAAGGATTGTCTCCATTTCCACCATTAATTATGCTATAGAATATAAAAAACACCATCATATTATATTGGTTGCTGACTAAGCAACTTTGGTGATTAAATTTTGGAAGGAAAAAATGCTTTATAATAAGCTATCTATAATTAACTAATGTTTTATCCAGGCTAGTAATAGGGACTTTTAATGAGGAAGAAGATTGAGGGAAGGAGGACTTTCTTACATACACAGCAAGCCCATTACAGCCACCATTAGGCATGCATTCAGCTTCACTTGCCATCAGAATCCAGGAACACATTTAAGGGAGGAGATGATGTCCATAAAGGTCAGCAGTTGAAAGGACTTCTTCCATGCTACAGAATATCCTGATAGCAGCTTTACAGGGAGTTTGTAGTCATGGCAAAGGATGAATTTCTCAAGGTTTGTTATTTTAAAAGTTAAGTTCTGGGCATAATTTTCTTCTAAGCTCTACAGTTTCCTCTCTTACATTTGACTCTCTTACAATGGGTTCCCTCCCTCTAGTTAGGGAGCTTGTATGGAGGCCTATCCAGTACAATATAATTTCGGAGGTATTAAAAATTACTGTGGGATGTACAAACTTATTTTCCAACTCATATTTCATTATTTGGTATTCAGAATTCAGTAGTTCCAGGAACTGAATCCTTCTTTTAAAATGTCCTAGCTGCTACTCATAGTTTTGAGTCATTTTATTGATGATGGTTCATTCTTCCTGAGTGATGTTGAAAAAGAGAGGGCACCAGGACCCACAGGGCATAGATGGCTTACTTTCAACGGTATGTAAATGGTTTTCATCTGATGGACTCCCTATGTACTGTGCTCTGCTCTATGACTCACTGCCCATTATTAAAGAATAAAATAAAAGAGCCAGTGAATACTGAATCCATTGTGGGTCTCCTAACACTGAGATGCACAAAGTGAAGAATGGAGAGGAAAATGTTCAAAACATTTGTTCATGTATTTGGTGAAATAGTATAAAGAAAGCAGGAGATTCCTGCCTGAACCTGAGGGGATGAGTTATTGTGGAGGATTTACAATTGTTGTCTGAAATGGCTTTTAAAGTTGATTAGCATAGTTCAAATTAAAGCATCTACCTTTATCTCACATGGACAATAAATGCTAAATGATCCAGGGTCGAAATTAGATTTTTTTCACAACCTAAATTCACTGAAATATTTAATTACCAAAGCTCCACTTAATTTTGTGCTGGCAGGAGGCTGAGGAGAGAGATAGAGCTCTTTAGAACAAAAAATCCATCTGCCACCAGTAACAGCCTTTGTGTTTCAAAAGCACCCAGTGGCAACACAGCATTCTTTCTCTGTTCTGGCTTTGAGTTTTAGTTGTTGGGGAAGAAGCATATTTTAAAAAGTTGTCACACTATCAAAAAATGATGAGATGAAAATTAAATTGTGTGGGCTTCATGGGGAGATATTAAAAAAATACAGTAAGCTCAATGTTGGTCCTTCTAACCTTGACCCCATCCTGTTTATCAAATAGGAATGACTGGACTTTGGAAATGTCTAGCTTTGTAGTAATAATAACTAACAGAAAATGTTAACATCAATAACTTATTGCTGCATAAACAACATTTGAAAAAATCTCTTAGAGACAATATTGCTTTGGCTGTTATTCAAATGAGCAGCAACAAATGAGGCATCATGTAGTAATTTTTTTCTTACTCAAATCAAGCTAAATCTCATTAAGAAGTGACTCTACCAGAATGAGCTTCTGCAATTAAAAATAGCTTAGATTAGAAATTATCTATTTGACAAAAGAGCATATTTTATTCGCACTTACTTATTATATGAAACAAAAATCAATTTTCTGTTAAGGGTCCTTCACACATAACTGAAGCAGGTTAGATCTAATTCATGGAAAGATTCCCCTCCACACCCCGACTAGGACGTTCTCTCATCAAACAAGAAAGTGAATAAGTGGGACCTAAATCTAGCTACTTAATAAAAAATGAGTATCTCTTCCCTTCTTACTCTCATATTAGGCATGCTCTCCCCACTCCCACTGTATCCACAATTTGGCTGTCAGTTGTCTTGGAGTCAATTAGAGAAACTATAATTTCATACTGCAGGTCCAATATCAGGACAGAGTGGCTATGGAGTGAATCAAGGACTAGAAAATGAGAAAGTCAATGAAAAATCTGAGTTTTGCTTAATTACCTGTCTACCACTTCTTGTCAGTTACAGGAGTCCTTATGAAATCTGTGTTTTTGACAAGGATTCTTCACTTGCTACCATGTCTATTTGAGCTTGGGAAATGAGATATATTCTTTCATCCATTAATGTTTTAATTTCATATTTAAATTGGCATCTGTTAGAACAATTAGTTGATATTGTGTGTATCAGTCCAGTTTTTCTTTTTATTCCCTTTCGTTGATCTATATGATGATGCATATGCTAAGGCCATCAATTTGATAACTGCATTTTAAGTTTATCGCTTAACTTTATTTTAGGATTGTTTTGTTTCTTGCGGGTGATGTGGGATGTCCTTCTGTATATGTATTGCTTTTTTTTGGTTACTGAATAAAGCTGTTTCGGCCAATCATTTACCAGCCTGTACAATGAAATGTCTCTCTGTAGTTAGTCCATTCCAGTCCAAATATTAAAAGAAAGAACAATAATATATATAATACAGACTCTTGGTGTATTTTTCCTCTTTATGAGACATTTTTTACTTTGTTATTTTTAAATATTTATTTTATTGTCTTTGCTCCTTTAATCTATGGCTGTCTGTACCCTTTCTTCCTTTCTCTTAAGCCCATGTACACTTATCCAACACTGTGATCCATTCAGAGGTCTTTTTTTTTTTTTGTCTGAATCTGTCTTATTGTGTATCTGTAAATATTTTCTGACCAAGAGAAATTTTTTAAAATGCTAAGTGAGTGTGGCTAGGAACAACGCTGTGACCTTGCCTATTGGCTCTGCTCCATCCAACATGGTGGAGGTATGTTTATTACCTCCACTAGCCATGCTCACCACCTCAACTCCAAGTATACAGCAGGTCTATGTCACCATAAAGCAATTAGAAGCAGGCTCTTCACAAACCCCATTTAAGTGCTGACTCTCCTGAAAAAGCTAGAGTTCATGCTGCTATCATGATCCAGGAAGCCAGCTCTTAAAGAAGCCATGCAGTTTTTGCTGAAAATGTTGAGTCAGGAAGCTTTGTCTTAAAGGAGTCATGCCTCTACTCACTGCCAGCAAATGGAGTCTATCTGAAAAAATGAGCATACCAAGAAACTACACTTGACTCCCGTTTTTATGGTTCTAGAAGCCCCTATTTTTAAAAGAAGCTTCTTTTTAGGTTGTATGTGGATCTATGCCCTAGATGGTGTGTACCATTATGTAAACTGAGTCTGCTTGTTCTTTTCCTGGTCGCCCAGACCCGAATAACCACACAGAAACTATATTAATTACAACATTGTTTGGCCAAGAGTTTGTATTTCAATACCAGTCATAGAATCAATCTTTCAGTGTTTGGGGAAAAATGCTTGTTAAGGTTGTGTTTGTGATTATGTTGAATCTATAGTTCAATTTACCAAGGCTGGGAACCTGACTGTATCGACTCCACTAATCCATGATGTACTAGTTTCACTGTGTTACATCTTCTTTCCTTTAAATGGTATTTTTAAGTTGCAGCGGATTTCGGAAACTTTCATTAAACTAACTCCTAAATGTTTCCTATTAGAGAAAATTACATTCCACATACAAGTGACAACCAGGGGGGTGTGCTTGCAATAGAATCCCACAAACTCTGTATTGTCAGGATGTCCAGTCCTAAAAATTTAAAATACAGACTTGAAATATTCACAAGCATAATCCCAACAGGCTCTTTCTTTTGTAAACACTAAAAAGTTGATTCTAGGATCTATTGAGAGTATGATATTATGGGAACAGCCACCTCATTAGAGAACAGAATGCTTCCTGGTCTATCAAGGACTACTCCTGTACTTGCCACCAGCCACTGACTCACACATCTCCATGCAGGGCATCATTGTGAGTGGGTATACTTGACTTCTGAAGATTTTTGAGGACTTTTGTGTCTATGCCATAAAGGCTATTCTAGTGGTTATGTTTTCTTACAGTGATACTCTTGTTTTTTTTATATTTTTAAAAATGTTATGTTGACCTCACAGAATAATATGAAAATGTTTTCTTTGCAATTTTTTTCCAACAAAAGCTTGAAAAGAAAACTAATATGATTTCTACTATAAATAATTGATAAAATTCACCAGTTAAACCACCTGTATATATTTGTTTCATTACAAATGTATTTCATTTTAAAATCATTCCCTATTTGCTGTAGGAATTCCTACCGCCAGTAGCCTTGGCCACTTGGGCGTGGCCTATTATATTATATATGCTGATGTAAAGTTTGTGTCTGGCCTCTTTCCTGGATGCTGGGTTCAGTTGCTATTCCCTGTTGTGATCTGTGAATCTACCCCTAAATAAATAACCTTTTATTATGCTAAATTCTGAGCTAGTGTGGGATTTCTTTTTTAGATTTCTTTTCTTCTTCATCTATTCTGTCAAAGTTATTAAACTAATTGAAATTAAAGTGCTCATGGTATTTTCATCGATTTAATGCTTTATAGGATTTAAAATGACAATCTTTATTATTAACATTATTATATATATTTATAATGTATTTGTAGCATCTATAGTTATATCTTATTTATATTTATGGTTTTAATTTATATTTTTTTGTTTTTCCTAGACAGGGACCTACTATGGAGCCCAGACTGGCATAGACTTCGGGACACTCCTGCTTCATTCTCCCAGGTACTGGGATTGCAAGTGTGAATCTCTAGACTTGGCTCTCATGCTCTATTGTTCATGATTGATAATATGTAGATTTCTACTTAATAAGTATTATAAATTTTTTTAGATAGGTAGAGGAGTGGTTCAATAAGTAAAGTGCTTTCCCTGAAATAATAAAGCCCAGTGTTTGGAGCTCCAGCACTGACAAAAGATAGAGATAATGGCAAGCATCTATAATCTATTTCCAGGGGGTAGAGCAGGAGGATCCCACGGACTCACTGGTCAGCCAGGTTAGTCAAAACTGTAAGTACCAAGTTCAGAGGGAGACTCCGCCTTAATAAATAAATAAGGTGAAAGCAATTAGGGAAGATCCTCAACTTCTGTTATCCTCTTGTACCTCAAGGGATGAGCCCCTTCACACACACACACACACATACACACACACACATTCACATACTACATACATATATACCAAGAAGTTTTAGTTTTAATAATATCTAAGAAGAATCTAGCAAGAAATATTTAAAAATCATTTTACTACCCAGCATAATCTTTTATGGCATGTACTTCATGTGTACTTGTATATTTTGAATATATTACATGTAGTCATATGTACTTATATGTTCTGAATATGTTGCATTTAGTGATTCATAAGTGTGAGAGACACAGCTCCACTCAGACACCTCATCTGTTATGAAATACTTTTAATTTTTTTATTACTGAAAGGAGGCATGCAAATTTCAACTATGTTCTTGACTTGTCTGGTTTTGCTTTCTTATTTGTATAATTAATGTGTTTATATATTTTCTTACCATCCCAAATATCTATCTTTTGCAATGCTATGTGACTGTTGCTAGCATTGCTGTTCTAGCTTTCTTAAATTCAAAATGTATTTGTAATATTTCTTCTTCTTGATTTTTCTTCCTTTTCCTTTGAATACATATGCATAGAAGAATGCTGTGCACTCATTCTGTTGGGTCTACTGTCTTACTAAGTGGCATCTCAGTTTTGATTTAGAATGCTCAGTTTACATTAAGTATAGTAGAGACTAATGTGACTGGATGGGTGTCTACCATTTGTTATTCTCTGTTTACCCCTTCACTTTCTAATTTCTGCTATTATTTTACTGATTTTGTGAGATTAGTTCAATTGACAGTTTTAAAACTTATTTTATCCACTTTCTCCATACCTCTTCAATATTGTTCTTGAAGTTCTAGCAATAGCAATAAGACAACATAAGGGGATCAAGGGGATTCGTATTGGAAAGGAAGAAGTTAAGCTTTCATTATTTGCAGATGATATGAGAGTATGCATAAGCGACCCCAAAAACTCTACCAAAGAACTCCTACAGCTGATAAACACCTTTGGTAATGTGGCAGGATACAAGATCAACTCCAAAAATCAGTTGCCTTCCTATACACTAAGGATAAGGAAGCAGAGAGGGAAATCAGAGAAGCATCACCTTTCACGATAGCCACAAATAACATAAAATATCTTGGGGTAACTCTGACCAAGGATGAAAGATGTATTTGACAAGAACTTTAAGTCTTTGAAGAAAGAAATTGAAGAGGACACCAGAAAATAGAAGGGTCTCCCTTGCTCTTGGATTGGGAGGATCAACATAGTAAAAATGGCAATTCTACCAAAAGCAATCTATAGAATCAATGCAATCCCCATCAATATCCCATCAAAATTCTTCACAGATCTGGAAAAGAGAATAACCAACTTTATATGGAAAAACAAAAAACCCAGGATAGCCAAAACAATCTTATACAATAAAGGACTCTCTGGAGGCATTACCATCCCTGACTTCAAACTCTATTACAGAGCTTCAGTATTGAAAACAGCATGGCACTGGCATAAAAACAGAGAAGTCGACCAATGGAATCGAATAGAAGACCCTGACTTTACCCCACAAACCTATGAACACCTGATTTTCGATAAAGGAGCTAAAAGTATACAATGGAAAAAAGAGAGCATTTTCAACAAATTGTGCTGGCAAAAATGGATGTCAATCTGTAGAAGAATGAAAATAGATCCATATCTATCACTATGCACAAAAATCAAGTCCAAATGGATTAAAGACCTCAATATCAGTCCGAACACACTGAACCTGATAGAAGAGAAAATGGGAAGTACTCTACAACACATGTGCACAGGAGACCACTTTCTACGTATAACCCCAGCAGCACAGACACTAAGGGCATCATTGAATAAATGGGACCTCCTGAGACTGAGAAGCTTCTGTAAAGCAAAGGACACTGTCACCAAGACAAAAAGGCAACCCACTGACTGGGAGAAGATCTTCACCAACCCTGCAACTGACAAAGGTCTGATCTCTAAAATATATAAAGAACTCAAGAAACTAGACCATAAAAGGCTAATCAACCCAATTATAAAATGGGGCACTGAGCTGAACAGAAAATTCTCAACAGAAGAAGTTCAAATGGCCAAAAGACACTTAAGATCATGCTCAACTTCCTTAGCGATAAGGGAAATGCAAATCAAGACAACTTTAAGATACCATCTTACACCTGTCAGAATGGCTAAAATCAAAAACACCAATGATAGCCTTTGCTGGAGAGGTTGTGGAGAAAGGGGTACCCTCATCCATTGCTGATGGGAATGCAAACTTGTGCAACCACTTTGGAAAGCAATATGGCGGTTTCTCAGGAAATTTGGGATCAACCTACCCCTGGACCCAGCAATACCACTCTTGGGAATATACCCAAGAGATGCCCTATCATACAACAAAAGTATATGCTCAACTATTTTCATAGCAGCATTGTTTATAATAGCCACAACCTGGAAACAACCTAGATGCCCTTCAATGGAAGAATGGATGAAGAAAATATGGAGTATATACATATTAGAGTACTACTCAGCAGTAAAAAAAAAAAAATGACTTCTTGAATTTTGCTTACAAATGGACGGAAATAGAAAACACTATCCTGAGTGAGGTAAGCCAGACCCAAAAAGAGGAACATGGGATGTACTCACTCATATTTGGTTTCTAGCCATAAATAAAGGACATTGAGCCTTTAATTCGTGATCCTAGAGAAGCTAAATAAGATGGTGAATCCAAAGAAAAACATATAAGCATCCTCCTGAATATTAACCTTCATCAGGCAATGAACGGAGACAGAGACAGAGATCCACACTGGAGCACCGGACTGAAATCTCAAGGTCCAAATCAGGAGCAGAAGGAGAGAGAGCACGAGCAAGGAACTCAGGACCGCGAGGGGTGCACCCACACACTGAGACAATGGGGATGATCTATCGGGAACTCACCAAGGCCAGCTGGCCCGAATCCGAAAAAGCATGGGATAAAACCGGACTCGCAGAACATAGCGGACAGTGAGGACTACTGAGAACTCAAGAACAATGGCAGTGGGTTTTTGATCCTACTGCACGTACTGGCTTTGTGGGAGCCTAGGCAGTTTGGATGCTCACCTTACTAGACCTGGATGGAGGTGGGTGGTCCTTGGTCTTCGCACAGAGCAGGGAACCCTGATTGATCTTTGGGCTGATGAGGGAAGGGAATTTGATCGGGGGATGGGCAGGGAAATTGGAGGCGGTGGCGGGGAGGAGGCAGAAATCTTTAATAAACAAATAAATTAAAAAAATAAAAGTAAAAAAAAATAAAACTTTTTTACCTTTGACTTTGGAATTGTTTGAAAACTCCAATATCTTACTTTATAAATACCATATTGATAATAATATAATACCTGCCTAACTCACGATCACCTTTACTATTACTTTCACATTGATTTTTCTTCTGCAAGTGTTATGAGCCTTAACCTACTGCACTGCATTTTTTTAGTTTAGATTTTTTTTCCAGAAACTCAATGTTGTCAGTTGTCATAGTCATACTCCCCTTACCTCCAAGTCCTTGAAATCCTAACCTTTGGAGACCAGATCTTTGATAGTGCTGAGACCCTAAGGGCAGAGTCCTCAAGCATTTCTTTCAAAGACAACAAAAATAAACTCTTCTTTCCCAGTGCTATGTAGATTAAAGTGAGAAGATAAAGGATTATGGAGAAATGCCCCTTCTCACTAGGACAAACCAATGGACACTCACTCACGGGTGTCTACACTTTGGACTTCCTCTTTTCCAGAACTCTGAGAAATGTTTTATTGTTTTTGTTTATAAACTGCCCAACCTCTGGTAGTCTATAAAAGCTGCAGCCTGAACAGATTGAAACCATGACCAGGGAATCAGAGTTTACTTAGTATCTGCATAGTATTTTGTTCCTTTCTACAAATTTGAGTTTGGCTTAGCATGGTTTTCCTTTACTCAAGGCAAACTCTTTTTGTGCTTCCAGAAGTAATATTCTGCTAGCAGTTAAAGACTGTTTAAAATCTGAGATTGTAACTATTAGAAAGTAGCTTTATTTCATTTTTGTTTCTAAACTACTGGAAGAGAATACTGAGTTGGCCTTTTTGTTTGTTTTTCTTTCTTCGTGTTTTTCAAATGTTCTTTTGTTGTCTTTTGATGTTCATATTTCTCACAAGAAATTAACTATGATTTTTATCATTTTAAGGCATCCAGTTGTATTTTCTTTGCATCTGCCAAGGTTTTATACTTGTTTTAACCTGGTTTCATTATGGGATAATTAAGTATTTTACTTGTATCTCTTCTACTTGCTATTAGCTAAGATTTTTGGGTCTATGAATCTATTTTTTTAAAATAAAATTTAAAAAGTTGGCTACCCATGTTTTGTATTTCTTCTCTGCTCTTCCCTTTCTCCCTATTTTCTTTCTTTTTTTATTGTAATAGTAGAAATTTATTTTTTTTAATTTATTTTTTTTTGAAAAAAATTTTCTGCCTCCTAGCCGCCTCCCATTTCCCTCCCCCTCCTCCTGCCCCTCTCCCCCTCCCCCCACTCCTCTTCTCCTCCCTCTCCAGTCTGAAGAGAAGTCAGGGTTCCCTGCCCTGTGGAAAGTCCAAGGTCCTCCCCCCTCCATCCAGGTCTGGGAAAGTGAACATCCAAACTGGCTAGGCTCCCACAATGCCAGAACACGAAGTAGGATCAAAACCCCATGCCATAGTCCTTGGCCTCTCATCAGCTCTCATTGTCCGCCATGTTCAGAAAGTCCGGTTTTATCCCATGCTTTTTCAGTCACAGTCCAGCTGGCCTTGGTGAGCTCCCAATAGATCGGCCCCACTGTCTCAGTGGGTGGGTGAACCCCTCGTGGTCCTGACTTCCTTGCTCATGTTCTCCCTCCTTCTGCTCCTCAATGGGACCTTGGGAGCTCAGTCCGGTGCTCCAGTGTGGGTCTCTGTCTCTATCTCCATCCATTGCTAGATGAAGGTTCTATGGTGATATGCAAGATATTCATCAGTATGGCTGGGATAGGGTCATTTCAGGTTCTCTATCCTCACCTCCCCAAGGAACTAACTGGGGACATTGCCCTGGGCACCTGGTAGCCACTCCAGGTTCAAGTCTCTTGCCAACCCTTAGGTGGCTCCCTTAACTAAGATATGTGCTTCCCTGCTCCCCTATCCAACCTTCCTTTATCCCCAGTCATCCCGTATCCCCAAGATTCCCCCATCCTTTCCTTCTCACTTTTCTCTCCCCATCTCCCGTTACCCCCATCCCACCTCACCCCCAAGATTCCAATTTTTGCCTGGCAATCTTATCTACTTCCCATAACCAGGAGGATAACTATATGTTTTTCCTTGGGTTCACCCTCTTATTTAGCTTCTTTAGGATCACAAATTATAGACTCAGTGGCCCCTATCCATGGCTAGAAACCAATGATGAGTGAGTACATCCCATGATCTTCTTTTTGGTTCTGGCTTACCTCACTCAGGACAGTGTTTTCTATTTCCATCCATTTGCATGCAAAATTCGAGAAGTCATCGTTTTTTACTGCAGAGTAGTACTCTAATGTGTATATATTCCACACTTCCTTCATCCATTCTTCCATTGAAGGACATCTATGTTGCTTCCAGGTTCTGGCTATTACAAATAATGCTGCTATGAACATAGTTGAACAAATGCTTTTGTCATATGATAGGGCATCTCTTGGGTATATTCCCAAGAGTGGTATTGCTGGGTCCAGGGGTAGGTTGATCTCAAATTTCCTGAGAAATCGCCACACTGATTTCCAAAGTGGTTGCACAAGTTTGCAGTCCCACCAGCAATGGATGAGGGTACCCCTTTCTCCACAACCTCTCCAGCAAAGGCTATCCTTGGTGTTTTTGATTTTAGTCATTCTGACAGGTGTAAGATGATATCTCAAAGTTGTTTTGATTTGCATTTCCCTTATCGCTAAGGAGGGTGAGCATGACCTTAAGTATCTTTTGGCCATTTGAACTTCTTCTGTTGAGAATTCTCTGTTCAGTTCAGTGCCCCATTTTTTAATTGGGTTAATTAGCATTTTAACGTCTAGTTTCTGAGTTCTTTATATATTTGGAGATCAGACCTTTGTTTGTTGCGGGATTGGTGAAGATCTTCTCCCAGTCAGTAGGTTGCCTTTTTGTCTTAGTGACTGTCCTTTTCTTTACAGAAGCTTCTCAGTTTCAGGAGGTCCCATTTATTCAATGTTGCCCTTAATGTCTGTGCTGCTGGGGTTATACATAGGAAGTGATCTCCAGTACCCATATGTTGTAGGGTACTTCCCATTTTCTCTTCTATCAGGTTTAGTGTGTTCAGATTGATATTGAGGTCTTTGATCCATTTTGACTTGAGTTTTGTGCATAGTGATAGATATGCATCTATTTTCATTCTTCTATAGGTTGACATCCAGTTGTGCCAGCACCATTTGTAGAAGATGCTTTCTTTCTTTCATTGTATACTTTTAGCTCCTTTATTGAAAATGAGGCGTTCATAGGTTTGTGGGTTAAAATCTGGGTCTTCTATACGATTCCATTGGTCGACTTCTCTGTTTTTATGCCAGTACCACACTGTTTTCAATACTGTAGCTCTGTAATAGAGTTTGAAGTCAGGGATGGTAATGCCTCCAGAAGTTCCTTTATTGTATAAGATTGTTTTGGCTATCCTGGGTTTTTTGTTTTTCCATATAAAGTTGATTATTGTCCTCTCAAGATCTGTGAAGAATTTTAATGGGACCTTGATGGGGATTTCATTGAATCTATAAATTGCCTTTGGTAGAATTGCCATTTTTACTATGTTGATCCTCCCAATCCAAGAGCAAGGGAGATCCTTCCATTTTCTGGTATCCTCTTCAATTTCTTTCTTCAATGCCTTAAAGTTTTTGTCAAATAGATCTTTCACTTCCTTGGTCAGAGTTACCCCAAGATATTTTATGCCGTTTGTGGCTATCGTGAAAGGTGATGAATCTCTTATTTCCCTCTCTGCTTCCATATCCTTTGTGTATAAGAGGGCGACTGATTTTTTGGAGTTGATCTTGTATCCTGCCACATTATTAAAGGTGTTTATCAGCTGTAGGAGTTCTTTGGTGGAGTTTTTGGGGTCGCTTAAGTACACTATCATATCATCTGCAAATAACGCAAGTTTAACTTCTTCCTTTCCAATTCGAATCCCCTTGATCCCCTTATGTTGTCTTATTGCTATTGCTAAAACTTCAAGCACTATATTGAAGAGGTATGGAGAGAGTGGACAGCCTTGGCGTGTTCCTGATTTTAGTGGGATGGCTTTAAATTTCTCTCCGTTTAATTTGATTGTTAGCTGTCGGCTTGCTGTAAATAGCTTTAATTATATTTAGGTATTACCCTAGTGTCCCTAATCTTCAAGACTTTTATCATAAAGGGATGTTGAATTTTGTCAAATGCTTTTTCAGCATCTAATGAAATGATCATATGTTTTTTTTTCTTTCAGTTTATTTATATGATGGATTACATTGATAGATTTACGTATGTTGAAGCAGCCCTGCATCTCTGGTATGAAGCCTACTTGATCATAATGGATAATTTTTCTAATGTGTTCTTGGATTCGGTTTGCCAGAATTTTGTTGAGGATTTTTGCGTCGATGTTCATGAGTGAGATTGGCCTGTAATTTTCTTTCTTGGTTGGGTCTTTGTGTGGTTTTGGTATCAGAGTTACTGTAGCTTCATAAAAGGAATTTGGCAATGACTCTTCTGTTTCTATATTGTGAAATTCCTTAAGGAGTATAGGTATTAGGTCTTCTTGGAAGTTCTGGTAGAATTCCACATTGAAACCATCTGGTCCTGGACTTTTTTTGGAAGGGAGGTTTTTGATAACCGCTTCTAATTCTTCACGACTAACAGGTCTATTTAGGTTGTTCACCTGGTCCTGGTTTAACTTTGGTATATGGTATTTATCTAAAAAAGTTTGTAGGCTTTCTGGGGGTAGCATTTTGCTGAATTCTAGCTTTAATCCATGGTGATCTGATAAGATACAGGTGGTTATTAATATTTTTTTGTAACTGTGGATGTTTGCTTTGTTACCGAGGATGTGGTCAATTTTCGAGAAGGTTCCATGAGCTGCAGAGAAGAAGGTATATTCTTTCCTATTTGGGTGGAGTATTCTATAGATGTCTGTTAAGTCCATTTGATTCATTACTTCCATTAATTCTCTTATTTCTCTGTTAGGTTTCTGTCTAATTGACATGTCCATTGGTGAGAGAGGAGTGTTGAAGTCTGCTACTATTAGTGTGTGCAGTTTGATGGCTGCTTTGGGTTTTAGCAATGTTTCTTTTATGTACGTGGGTGCTTTTATATTAGGGGCATAGATATTCAGGATTGAGACTTCATCCTGATGAATTGTTCCTGTTATGAGTAGAAAATGTCCCTCTCCATCTCTTCTGATTGATTTAAGTTTGAAGTCAACTTTGTTAGAAATTAGTATGGTCACACTTGCTTGTTTCTTAGGTCCATTTGCTTGATAAGCCTTATCCCAGCCCTTTACTCTGAGTAGGTGCCTGTCTTTGTGGTTGAGGTGTGTTTCTTGTAAACAGCAGAATGTTGGATCCTGTTTTCATATCCAATCTCTTAGCCTGTGTCTTTTTATAGGTGAATTGAGTCCATTGACATTAAGTGATATTAATGACCAGTGGATTTTAACTCCGGTCACTTTTTTAGTAGTAGATTTTGTGTGTTTCCCTTCTTTGAGTTGTGCTGGTGAAGGGTCTCTAGATGTCTGAGTTACTGTGGTCATTGTTGGACTCCTTGGTTAGTGATTTTCCTTCTATTACTTTCTGTAAGGCTGGATTTGTGGTTACATATTGTTTAAATTTGTTTATATCCTGGAAAATTTTGTTTTCTCCATTTATAGTGAGCGAAAGCTTGGCTGGGTATAGTAGTCTGGGCTTGCATCCATGGTCTCTTAGTTTCTGCAATACATCTATCCAGGATCTTCTGGCTTTCACGGTTTCCATAGAAAAGTCGGGTGTAAGTCTGATAGGTTTACCTTTATAAGTAACTTGGCCTTTTTGCTTTGCAGCTCTTGATATTCTTTCTTTATTCTGTATGCTTTGTGTTTTGATTATTATATGGCGAGGGGATTTATTTATTTATTTATTTTTTGATCCAGCCTATTTGGTGTTCTGTATGCTTCTTGAACCTTCATAGGTATATCTTTCTTTAGGTTGGGAAAGTTTTCTTCTATAATTTTATTAAATATATTTTCTGGGCCGTTGAGCTGTGCTTCTTCCCCTTCTTCTACTCCTATTATTCTTAGGTTTGGTCTTTTTATTGTGTCCCATATTTCCTGAATGTTTTGTGATGAGAGTTTGTTGGTCTTGCTGTTTTCTTTGATCAGCGTGTTTATTTTCTCTATGGTATCTTCAGAATCTGAGATTCTTTCTTCTATCTCTTGTATTCTGTTGGTTATGCTTGTTTCTGTAGTCTCTATTCATTTACCTAGATTTTCCATGTCCAGCCGACCCTCTGTTTGTGTTTTCTTCTTTGCCTCCATTTCAGTTTTCAAGTCTTGAACTGTTTCCATTATCTGTTTGATTGTTTTTCCTTGGTTTTCTAGGGTATCATTCACTGATTTACTCACTTCTTCAAACTTTCTGTTATACTTCTCATCCATTTCTATAAGGGCATTTTTTACATGCTGTTTAAGGTTGTCAATCACTTTCATAAAGTCAATTTGTTCTACTTCTTCTTGATTAAGGTGTTCATGACCTCCTGTTGTGAGGTCACTGGGTTCTGGTGGTTTCATATTGTTTTTCAGATTGTTGGTTGAATTCTTGCATTGGCGCCTGCCCATCTCTTCCTCCGAATGCTCCCCTATGGATCTTCTTTTACAGGATCAGGTCTCCTTGCCTACTGATGTACCTTCCCAGTGATGGCACTCCCCAGTGATGGCTCTCCTGGTGCTCCAGTGATGTCTCTCCTGGTGCCAATATCAGATCTCTGTGCTGGTTGGGTAGTTAGTAAACAAAGAGCCTACCTTGCTTGGTGCAGGCAAGCTAGTGAAACAAAGGAACTCCCGCCCGCCTGCTTGCCCTGAGGATTCGCCCCCAGTGCCTAGACAGGCTGAGCTGGGTGGTGTTATGTGCCCTAAGGGGGAAGGGGGGCAGAAGGGAGGAGGGTTCTGGATGCAAGCTGCGTGGGATAGGAATAGAGAGGCAGTATGCGGGGAGTAGAGCCCTTCAGGGAGCCCAGGAAGTATGGGGGGGGGGATGAGGAACTTCTGAGTTCCCTGTCCCGGGCTGCTGCCAAGGGTCAGAAACTTACCCCAATGATGGTTCTCCTGGTGTCAAGGTCAGATCTACGTGCTGGTTGGGAAGTTCTTAAACAAAGCCCCTACTTTCTTTCTTGAGAATGACCTTGGATTTGTAATTCTCCTGCCTCAGCCTCCAGAAGGCCAGGATGATCAGCATATACTCTAGGACATGACCGTTATTTATTATGTATTCACTCCTTCATAACCTCTTCTGTCCCTGAAATGTAAATTACATTTGAAGAAAACATGTTTCGTCATCCAACTGCTCACTAATGTTGTGTTCAGTCTTCTCTAATTGTTTCTCTTACCAATTTTCAAATGACACACATTCTATTTCTGACTCAGAGTCCTTCTTGGTGCATTCCTGTAACATGAGGGCAGGCTTGTTGGGGTTTCTGTCCAGCCCGGTACCCCACAGCTGGCAAGTCCCAAAGAAAATCACACACAGGTCTACATAGGTTATAAACTGATTGGCCCATTAGCTCAGGCTTCTTATTAGATCTTGTAGCTTATATTAACCCATTATTTTTTATCTATGTTAGCCACATGGCTCTGTATCTTTCAGCCAGGCAGGTTACATCTTGCTTCTTGGTGGTCTGGGCTGAAATGGGCGGAATGGGCTTCCTCCTTCCTAGCATTCTCCTGTTCTCATCGCCCTGCCTCTACTTCCTGTTTGGTTGACCCACCTATACTTCCTGCCTGGCCAATCAGCGTTTATTCAAAATAAACAGATTGACAGAATACAGACAATTCTCCTGCACCACAGTCCCATTTTCTGAGGAGTTTTCAGTGAATATGCTTCTTCACTGCATTTGCCTTCCATCCCTGGAACTTCCAGCTGGTTGATTTTTCCACCATCCCTTGAAGTTCCTTTTTTTCTGCTCACATTCTTTTCATTTTAGTATTGGTGACATAGTGTTCTTGACATTTCAGAAACAACCCCTTGTATTTCGAGTTCTTCATAGTTCCTTTGGCATCCCTAATAAGGTAGACATCAAATCTGTCTTCAGACTTGCTTCCACGGGCTGCTTAATCCCATGGCTGCCTCATTTCTTTTTGCCACATATTTTATAATTTGTAATTCACATTAGCATTTTGGAATATACATCATTAAGAATACTTTTGTTCATGTTCCCTAGGTATCTTGATGTCTACTCTTGCAAGAAATTTAATTATTCATTGAACATCTTAAATTTGCATAAGAGTAGAATTAACTTGGTAAATGTAGATATGAAAACACCATGAACAGTTTTCTCAAGGTCTTCCACTGCTAAGACTTGAGTTTATTTATCCCACAGGCTTTTTATAAGGCTTCATTGAGGGTTTTATTAATCTGGTCTGTGTAGTTCATATGGTACCTTGTAGAGCAACCTTGTTCTGAATTTTTATCCCCAATAAATCTTTCTCATTGTGTCATTCAGCCTCTGCTGCTGAACTCTGAACCTTATAGCAACTGTCTGGTCAGCTCAACTTATGGTCAAACTGGTGAAGTTTCAGTTCACACACGTGCAGCTCAGACCTTATAAAGAGACTTACCAAGCACCCTCAAACAGGCTTCCCCATACAGATTGTTTTGACTAGATAGCTTGTCCCTCAGAATCCAGCTTTGATTACCATTACAACATTGTTCCTACCTTTTCAGTTCAGTGGTACTTCCATATTTTTTTGGCATCTAGTTCAGCATGCTATGCTAAAAAAAATTATACTCAGATGGAAAACTGATGTGATAGGGAGAGACACTGTCTTCAGAGCAATGCTTTTCCTGAAGGGTTACAGCACCCAATGCCTAACTAAAAGCAGTGGCTTTCCACCTTTGCCCAGTTTTAGAATTATGCACACCAGGTGGCACTGTCCAGTATCAGCGGCTTCATCTTATCAAGAATTGCAACTTCTCTACTTAATTAAAAAAAAAAGACGAAATTGGGTCATTGCATAAATATCCAAAGATATACTTAAAAGTCCTGTTTTTTTTTTTGTTGTTGTTGTTGTTCTGCATTAACTATGGGGTAAGTTTTCCTCTTGACTGCATTCCTTTATTTATTTATTTATTTTTGGCATTTTTGCTTCTTAGTATATGAAGATTCTTAGTTACATACGCATATCAGTTACAATAGAGCTTCTTAGCATGTTTGAAATGGGACAATTGGAAAAGGATTAGTTTACAAATGCTTGGGTGCTAGAAAAAAAAACAGAATTTTTATTCTAGAGCAATCAAAACAGTCACAGTAATGGCAGTTATATTATATTCAACAGAGATACTGTGTTTATATATTTTATGCTATGTGCAATATGCAAAATATTAGTCGACAATCACAGACATGGGAGAGGTGGGAATAGGGTAGAAGGAGCCAGCAGAGGCAGGAGAGACAGAAATTCCTATTATGTTCAACAACCCGGCTTCGGTGGCCCAGCATATACACATGTCACGCTGTTTGCTGGCTCAGTGCCATGTCATTTTCCCTCTTGTCGAGTTAATCTGGGACCTGTCATTGATCATAAGAAGAATCTTAATTAATACTGACAATAAATAGTTGAAGGAAATCAAGAATAATTCAAGAGAGAATTTAGTCCATGTGAACAGGGCAACTCAAAATGTGCTAGTTAAATTTCTTTTAGGAGAATTTAGACCTTCCTGATTGCTGTTTCAACAGCCATGCAGTTAAGTGTGTTGTACATTTATTAGTTTTTTCATTCACAATCATACCCTTTAAAAAGGTATATATAACCTATAAGCGTTGTATAGTATAGGCCTCCTTTGTTTTGGTTCGTATTTTCTTTAGAATTCTCAGACTTTAGCTAACTAACTACAAAATAGTCTTAAAGTCCTTCTCAGGACTGTTCTAGGGCTGCCCAGTGGATGTTTGAGACTTAGCATAGGACTGAAGCCTACATGTATCACATTTTGTCCTGCTGCTGCTTCTTATCAAAGAAGCAATCTTAGCATACATTTTTTTTTAAATCTTTCCTTATTAACCTGAGAACTTCTACCTTTCCACTGACAGGGAGTTGAAGTGGCTGGTCTCATTGTTTCTGTGCTTTGGGGTCACCAATTCGCCTAAGGCTTACATGAGCAGGAACTTTGCAGCAGCATTGTAGTGATCAAATGGAGACAGCTACTAAGGGGCTACTGGGAAACACATTGACGAGTGACGAGTGATCAAGTGACATTCCAGGTTCAGGGAACAGAACACCTGAGGTTTTCACATGCTACTTAGAGAAGCACACCATTTAAATTTATGAACAATTTATTTATGGGATTTTCCTACTTACTATTTTTGCATCTCGGGTGAGCATAGCATAGGTAACTGAACCACAGAATGTGAAGCTGCTATCCAGAGAAGTGACGGGGGGGGGTCACTGTAAGTGGGAGGGGATTGTCATGGTCACAGCTCTGCTACCTCTGGATGTTTGCATTCACTGCACTATGTCCCAGAGGCTGGCTTGATCTAAGTCTGTAAGTGCTTTACATACTTGAGATGCTTATTAAAAAATTATTTTACTTGTAATCTTAAGCAAAATGTTTATGTCTCAGCTACTTAAAGAATATCAATTTTGTCTCTGCTTATGGAACAAAAGAATTATGGTGGTTGTTGACTATTCAATTCATCATTACTAGTGCAGCAAGGACTTGGTGTTTCCCATTCTTGAGTTGAAGGTGGCTAATCGTTCATTACTTATATGACTACAAAATAATTAAAACATGAGGTTGAAGTGTCACAAAAAATTCTCATACAGATTTGGCAAAGAATTATGTTTACTAACATAAGGAAGACATGGCACATTCAAGTTTTGCATGTATTAATTAGCTACATTTTGATAAAACTTTTATGAATTAAAGCCACAAATGTAATGTTTCTTTTTTAAAAAGAAATTATTTATACTGTTTATATGAACAGGATATGGTAATGCGATGAAGAGATGCATTAAATAAGACAGAACC
The DNA here is from genome assembly GCF_950005125.1 of Chionomys nivalis. NCBI lineage: Eukaryota > Metazoa > Chordata > Mammalia > Rodentia > Cricetidae > Chionomys > Chionomys nivalis. The sequence continues at coordinate 56,411,806 of NC_080088.1, read as the reverse complement.
AAATTTTATAGCCTGCTTAAGGAAAGGAAAACACTGGAGTTTTTAAAATAAGGCTTACTGTGAATGTTTATGGCACTAGATTCAGGCTAGGTTGTTAAGGAACTATGTACTTTTAATTCACCAAAGGGATATAAATAATTCCATCCATCATAGTGAAAAACTAGCAGGACCAAATATATATTCTAACTATTTATTACTTATGAATTTAATAAGAAAATCAGTATATATTCAGGTTTCTGGTATCTAATTCATCTATTTGGTGGGTAAGCAGAGAACCGGAGACTCCACACCAGTAGATGAAGAAGTGTGGTTTTTGTTGAGGATGTAAAAGACAGGAGATTAGGAAAGTTGTGCAACTGATTTGCCCACATTTCCCTACACCGTGTTGTTTTTTCTAGGTGATTTTTAGCTCATCCAACATTTCTGGATAATGAGATTGTCCATCAAAACCATTAAGACATCCTACTGGAAATCATATGTTCAGAAAAATTATAGAGGTTAATTTATCCAAGCTCATTGTGCTATTTGTTCCTGGTTTTTCCATTTTTTTTTTACAGTTATCTGTCTTAGCTTTCTGTCTGCCTAAGGTTTGCTAAAGGTTTGTCGTATTGTACTAACCTTGGTGTGTGTTTATATGTGGTGTATGTGTGTGTGTGTGTAGTAAATATGGTGTGTGTGTATTTGTGTGGTGTGTGTGTGTGTGGTGTGATGTATGTGGATCATACATGTGTTAGCACACACACAGTTATGTGCATGCATGAGATAGAAAGGTCTCAAATAGAAGAAGAGTGGTTATAGCTAAAACCTTACTTGTCATTGAGAAGATATAGAAAGCAAAATTCTGGGATCACTCTACAGTTATTAGGACCCACATCATCAAAGCCAGAGAACTTTCTTCATAAGAACATGCTGTCTCATACTAGTCCTTACCTGAGTGTGAAGACAAAAAGGCTGAAAACCTTCCTTTTAATTGTCCTTTCTCAGGGTATTAAACTGAAGAAACTGCCCCTCCTGTTGGTGGTACTATTGTAGACAATTCAAATCAAGTGGGCTCTCTGTCTTTAGATTTCCTCTGTTAGAATTTGGCTTTGTAATGTTCTGAGATAAATCCGAGGTTAACTGGGGAGTTGAGAAAGCACTTAGAAGATACCTTCCCTTTAAAACTACTGGAAGACTAACTTTTTTGTCTTTATTTCTTTATAGTATTACCATGAATGAATACCGAATGAGCTTCCAACCCTGTCTGAAGTTGGGAAACCTGAATAAATCATTCATTAAATGGTTTAATGAGCCATTTGACCCTTAGTTCAAATAGATGGACTTTTGGAAGAAAAAAGAATTTAATGCTAGGCTTATGTCATAAGTAGAAACTTTAGAGAACAGTGCCATGACAGGGCTGGGAGACACTCCATCAAATTTTGGGGAGCAGAGTAAGAGAATACCTAATGGCTCCTCTAGGAATTTGAGGCTTTTGGGGATTGTTCTCCAGTTCTCAAGATTACAAAAAGTGAGCAGGAGTTGATGATCAAACAGAACCACGAACTCCTGTACAGAAGACTAGTTGGAGGTGCCTAAAGTGTACCCAGTCATGAAATCATAGAATGCACAGTGAAAGCAAAATAAGAGCAAACAAATAAAAAAGGTGAAAAAATGATCAAACCAAACAAAATCAAAACAAAATGCACAAAAACAATAGTAACATGGAATCCATTTTATGTTGATCAACTACGCCTGGGCATGGGGCTGACCCTAGAGTATGGTTAATCCTCCATATGGTGTCACTCCATTGGAGAAAACTGATTCTTTCCCGTCTCAGCAGGTATCATTCACTAATAACTTCTGGTAAGTGATAGGAATTTGTGTCTATTTTAGCTTCTCCTTGTGGGGATTTTGTCTGGTTAGAGCTTGAGCGGATCTTGTGCGTGTTGTCCCAGTGTCGGTGATCTCATATCTGTATCAGTCCTGGTGTATACTGAAGCCACTGTTTCCTTGGAGTCATCCACTATCTTTGGTTCTAACCATCTTTCTGCCTCCCCTTCTGTGTAGATTCCTGAGACCCGAGGGAGATTTGATAAAGGCTTCCCATTTAGGACTGAGTGCTTCAAAGTTTCTCATTCTGGATTCATGGTCCAGTTGTGGGTCTCTGTGTTAATTAACATTTATTTCAAGAAGAAGCTTGTGGTGAGGGCTCAAAGATGTCCGAACGTATTGGTATAGCAATATGCTATTACGAGTCATGTTCTAGTTGGTTTCCCCTAGAGCCCACAAACTATTTAATTTTAGGTTCATAGACATTTTATCAGTGGCAGATATTGGTTCTATCTCATAGAATGGTCCCTAAACTCATTTTTTTAAAGAAAGTTGCTGATTACTCCAATAATATTTGTTTCATTATTATATCATGCCAGCATATCATTCAGGCAGGCCTTTGTTGTCATTTGTTGCCAGAAGATGCTGGTCATTACTGTTTTGTTCAGGTTGCATGCAAAGTACTTCGAACACCATGAACATTAGTCAGTAGGGTGAAACTGGAGAATTTAGAATGCTGCATACCATCTCAGTTTCTCCAGGCTTGGTGGCATAAGTAAGTAGTGCCTTCTTGGAAAGGCCTTACCATCATGTTGTGGAGAACACTCAACATCCTTAGCAATAGTTTATGATGTTTGTGAGGAAAAGGTCAATAGGAGTCCTTGGCCAACCACTCAACAGGCATAAATTTATTTTTTAAGAAGCCACGATCTCACAGTAAATATCTACATCCTCTTGGTGTAGGATATGTTGCTTTCATTGGTTGAATAAAGAGACTGCCTTGGCCTTTTGACAGGGCAGAAACTTAGGTAGTTGGGAAAAAGAGAACTGAAATCTGGGAGGAAGAATGAAGAGACAAGCAGACACCATGATTCTCCTGCCCGAGACGGATATAGGTTAGACTCTTGCTGGTAAGCCACAATCGTGTGGTGATACACAGATTAACAGAAATGGGTTAATCAAGATGTGAGAGTTAGCCAATAAGAGGGTAGAACTAATGAGCCAGGCAGTGTTTAATTAATACAATTTCTGTGTGATTATTTTGGGGGCTAAGCTAACCAGGTGACGGGAAGCAGTTCGTACTACTACTGCATCCTCTGACTCATAATCTTTCTGCCCCTTCTTCCTCAATGTTTTCTGGGAGTTTTGTTGTAAATGGATTTATTGGAACAGGCACCTATAGTCAGTTTGTATGTGTGTGTGTGTGTGTGTGTGTGTGTATGTGTGTGCTTTGACTAGTGTAGCCTTCTATAATGATCTCCATATATTGAAAAAGGAAACTTCTTTGATAAGAGATAAGAGCTATATGTATAGGTGGACCTAAGAATAAATATTTAAGAGTCGGGTGGTGGTGGCTCACGCCTTTAATCCCAGCACTTGGGAGGCAGAGGCAGGCGGATCTTTGTGAGTTCGAGACCAGCCTGGTCTACAAGAGCTAGTTCCAGGACAGGCTCCAAAACCACAGAGAAACCCTGTCTTGAAAAACCAAAAAAAAAAAAAAAGAATAAATATTTAGAATGAAATTAGATATAATACTGGTTTAGAAAATTTGAAGTAGCAGTTTTTCTTCTGTTCTCTGCTGGTTGGCTAAATCTATACTCCAAGGCATGAATTCCCTCCTTTGCGTGGGTCTTAACTACAATTAGGGGGCTATTGGTTACCCCCAGGATATAGATACCATCATCTACCTTTTATTAGTCACTGGTAGCACAGTTGCATAAAAGGACAACCAATTGCTTTTCTCTGTTGGGAGCTTGGATGGCTCATTCCAAAATTATTAGAGCTAGTCTACAGAGAAGAGGCTTCCAGGTCAGATCCAGATCGATTCTTGCAAATACTGTTTCTGAAGTGTGTGATGACTTCAGCAACAGGGTCTTTTCTTCTTCTGGAAGGTACCAAGGGCATGGCAATAGTCTGTGTTGTTTGAGGGAAAGGACATCTCTATTTCTTGGACTTCCTTGAACAAAAGCTCAAAAGAATTTCTAATGCCTGGCATTGAGGTGTTTTGGGGAAAACATTATCACATACAAATTTATACACAAAGCATACATATTTATATACAGACATGAACACACATACATGCACACGCATACATATACATACATTTATACACATGTACCCATATATTCACACATATACTCACACATGCACACTTTAATTGGAAAAATTTTTTGAATCAGATTTCTCAGGGAACATGCCTGATCTATATATAACCTTTAGAGAAGCCACTACTCTGACTGTGGGAAGCAGGGACATGCTTGTATTCTATGAAGATAAAACACAGATGATGTTTTGGTCATAAGACAGAATATAAAGAGTTCGGTTTATATTTTTTCAGAAAATGCACATTTTTATCAATTGGCTTGGATTCTCTATGCTCCATCTGCTACTTGAATTGAAATCTTTCCCTTCCTGCTTCCTTGAAAGAATTGCTCTTTATAAATTATTTTATTAAAATTACACTCATTAAAATGTCTCTGTATCATTATGCAAGTTTAAATCTTATCTTCTTATATTTTAATTCACATTTTTCAAAAAGGACTTTTTGTCATCTCTAGCTTTTCACTATGAGATCACGGTTCACAGAATAATAGAATATGGGGTGATGAAGGAGACTTAGAAATTATGTATCCCAGTAGGTCTTAAGTTTGTTTGTTAAGAATCACAAATGTGGAAACTACCAAATTAAATTTTGTGGAAGAACCAATGTTTCAAAATGATTAATTTATATTACATGAATTTTCCTTAATGAGAAAATAATGAAAAACATAAAAAACATTACTTCATTTTGCCATTGTAAATGCAAGTTGATTTTCTAAATATTATCTAAAATGGGAACCACATGTTATGTCTGGTTAATATAACTAATAGGAAAATTCTTGATAAAAACAACTGAAGTTTTAAACCGTTAATTAGCTCTGTTATCTGTAGAGATGGGAAATGGAGATGAGAAGTCCTTGTTTGTGGGTTAATAAGATGCTTTGAAACCGAATACATTTAGGTGGCTACTGAGAATATGTTTATCTTCTTTCTATCACCAAAACATCATGCCCAAGGCAATTAATTTATAAAGAGAAAAAGTTAATTTACCTTATAGGCTACATGTTTGAACTTGAACTTAGTTGGTATCATGTTAGGGGGAGTAATTAGTGCTCGTAACTCAAGCCAGGAAGAGAAAGAGAAGAGAGGGCAGTGGGGGGAGGGAGCACATGCTGGAGTCCTGTTTTCCTTTAGGGAGCACATCCTTAATTGCATAAAGATTTCTCACTAGGTCTTTTATATCCCAGGATAGTCCAGTACTGCTACACTTGGACTAGATTTGATCTCGGATGCTTTGGGGCATGATCATTGTTTTCACTGAGGATGTGTAAGCAGCTTTTAGGCTTCTTCCTCTTCTTGTCTTGCTTATCACAGTACTCTCCAAGTAGCAGGTGACTGATTGCTTGTTGACTTGATTAGCAGCTTTGAGTGACAATTTTCCTTGAAACCTCACTTTGAGAGAGAACTCAGCAATTGCATTTGATCCATATGTAGAGGCTCTGCTTCTCTGAGTCTGATTAGGTTACAAGTTGTAAGGGCAGAACTCATTTTTGGGTAATTACAGCTTTAAATGCACCCAGAAGGCTACTACATGTCGGCTATATCCAATGCATAAAATAAATAATTAATTGGAAAAATAAATAAATAAAAATTACAGCTCATAAAAGCTACTCATTAACTTACCCAGAACTAGGCTAGCTCTTGCAATTAATTTCAGACTCTCTTGTTTCTCCTTTATTAAGTAAGCTGAAATGAAACAGAAATGATATAATTGTTTTTTGCTTCCTCGTTTGGAGAAACGCTCATGAAGGCTCAGTTCTCTCAACAGAGAGAAACAGAGACTCGAAGATTCCTCCTAGTACATAGAATTCTGGACAATAATAGAGTCACATTATTACAATGAATACATCTACCCCTTCCAGTGCAGAAGATTCTCTATTCCCATAGATTTCTAAAACAAAACAAAATCTCTGATTTTGCCATTATAGAATCATTCGAGGGGAACAATTAGGACCTATTTATTTCTGATAATCACTGTTAGGTGTAGCTTACTCCAACACTAAACTCTCTTCCTGACTTTCCATGGGAAGAAATTCTGTGAACATGAATGCTATAAATTAACTTATTAGAAAATAATTCTATCTCCAACCTCAATTTTCTGGTAAGTTACATAATCAAGGGATGGGACTCAGGCATGAAGTTTTGCATGTCAACCAGGAAAAGTTCTGAGAGCACAATTCTACCTGCTCTGTGAAGGTGAACAAACATAGTTGTCAGTTGTTTTCTCCAGAGGGATTTCACAACATATGGCGGTCGCCATGGGCTGTTTGTCAGGGTCAGCTCGTTTCATGGACTTTCCTAGAGGAACCACTGAGAGCTGAGGTGTGGGGTCTATTCTACCCCATTTCTGATTCAGCAGACAGATCATTAATCATCTGTGTAAGAATACCTCTTCCAAACCCTCCAAGTGCTTTGTTTTGAGTTCTTGGTACTTTCAAATACAATTCAGTGATTACTAGTTTTCTAATCCAAAAATGAGTGGGGTGAGTAATGGCCCATGTAATTCATCTGGAGGGATCTTGACTCGATTAACATAAATCACCAAGGCTCGCATGAATTCCTTATGTGTCATTTTATTTTAAATTGCCAGTATAGTAATGCACTACAAAGAGACCTGGGTTAGAAGTCAGAGGGCTGATCAGGCCTGGAATCTACTATGACCATTGTAACCTTGGCATGGTTAGTGTTTTTGGATCCCCATTTCCTTCATTTATATAATAAAATAATTCAATACCAGGCTCATTATGGCTCCAACTTTCAATCTTTCCAAGTAGCTTTTAAATTGATAATTTATGTGACATCTATCAGTTCTCTTGAAAGTGTTATTTTGTTTCATTATCCTTGAAAGGAAAACAGTGTATGCTTTCTTTTTCATTTCATTTCTCTATTCCTCAGAGTTCTTAAAAAATCCTGCCTGCCTTTTCTTGATGTCTGTCCTAAGCCAGGCTACACCATGGACAAAGGGCAGCATTGTTAACTAGAGAACCACAATGGACTGCCACACAACCCTTGTCTAAGTTGACTTGTGATAGGAGGGGTTTTGTGTCCAAATGAATGGCAGAAATATGTTAGGTTTGTGGGAGGGAGAAAAAGGCAAGTTCGAAGAAATACTGTGTCCTCAGTGAAAGAAGGTCTGTGGGTAGCAAGGCCGTGAGTAGATGAATTTTCTGCTGTCTGGCATGACTGCCGGTAGCTCTCCCTGGAGGAAACTGCCTGAGCCAGCCAGCCTGACATTGTTTCTTCTCACTGTTGACAGTTGTGGAGGGCAGCAGAGCAATCAGTTCCTTGGTTATCCTCCAAAGCGAGCAAGGTCAGTTTTAAACAGCTTGCTGTCAGGAAACCTCATATTTTACTCTGATCTCCTGACCTCACAAATCTTGAGGCTGACACTGAAATCAACAAGTCCTCTGCAGTTCGATTCCCCACAGCATCTCCTCTCCACCTTCACACCGTGCCTCACCAGAGCTCTGCCAAGCCACACAGATATTTTAGGGGGCAGGACTGCAATTAGTCAATTGTAATCATAACTCAACTGCAATAATGTGTTTATTTTTCACCAAGTATCCAAAATTAAGTTCCCAGGAAAAGAAAGTTGCTCTTCGAGGTTTGGTCTATTGTTAATTCTAAAACATAGAATTAATTGAGTTTTGTCAAATGTTTCTTATAGGAGACAGTGAGATAATGTCTCACATTCTATATTAGGACTTTATTTACAACATTACCCTATAGAACTGACATCATTTTCCTCAGGGTATAAATACTTAAAATTTCTAGACTCCCATTAAATTGTTTGCTCTCATTTTGTTCTTCACATAAGAAAAATTGAACACAGTCTTTAGAAGTATCTGTTAGTCATACCCCAGGCAAGGGGAACATAAAGATGAATGGTTCATAAAGTGACAGATGCCAAAAGAAAGAAAGAAAAATCTCTAAGGTAACATGATTTTAATGTCTGTCTTTTCATGTGATAGAGCTAAGGCTAACCTAATTATTTTGAGCATCTTTGTTTCATGTAAATGCGCTAAAAGATGAGTATCTGTCATTGGGGCAGAACTGACAGAGTGTTTGTTTATCCTCATCTGCTCTTTGCATATTACTGACATCTGTAAGTCAAGACCAGGAAAATAGTCCCTCCTTAAAACAATGCTGGAAAATGAAAAGACATGATTTCCATTTTCTTTATGGCCACATAGACCCAGTGGTTCTGTGGGCACATGATTTGTATTTTATGGATGAGATATTGTATGTACTAGCTTCAAAAGATTAACTTATGATTCAAGTTTCCTGAAGTTAATTAGCAGCTAGCAAGAGAATCTACTTGAAGGAAGAGTAATTGCTTTGCACACCCAGTTCTTTTTGGTTGGCCTGGCATCAATATGATAAAGTCCTGTTAAGAAATAACTAAAACTTGGGGTTTATGAATATAGCCCAATGAAACACTTTGAAACTTTTGGACAGATGAAGCACTGTGGTGCTTCCCATCTAGGGCTACACACCAAAAAGAAATCGGAAACAATGTAGAGCTCTGAATGAGGATCATAACAATACTTCATTTGTCCTGTGGCACTTCATAAGACGATGATAAATACAGCATTTCTTATATTTATCTTCCACCCAGAAAAGGAAACATGAAGAAGTATGACAATGATGGCATTTTGAAGTGTAATTCTATATTGGTGGGTTAAAAGAGAATTTTCAAGACCTCTGGGTAAGACATTTGCTGGAAGGCCTGATCACTTGTGAATCTACTGGAGAATCTTTATCTGATGAAACCAAGACGAGTCCCAGAGGATCCACCCTATGTGACATCAGAATTCTTAACTATTTTTCTTGGACTTAAAAATGTGATAGTTCATCTTGTTGTCAAATTAATCAAATTTAAGATAGCCATGGAAATAAATTTGTCATTTTAAGGAGATATCTATGTAATTTATTGGGAAAATTTACCCTAAATACAGGCAGTAGCATTTCATGAACTGAGTCTTGTTCTGAAAAAGGAGAATGCAAGCTAGATGTCTTAGATATGTGTATATTGTTGTGATAAGACACTGTGACCAAGGCCACTTATTTAATTTGGGGGTGTGGCAGGTGGGCTTCCAGTTCCAGAAGATTAGAGTTCATGACCACCATGGTAGGAAACATGATACACAGCCAGCATAGTGTTGGAGCAATAACTGAACCCAGTGGTTCAGCTCCTCCATCAAGTTCACATCTCCTAGTACTTCACCATCACATTGACTGGGGACAAGCATTAAAAGATATGAGCCTATGGGGGTCATCCTGATTCAAACCACCATACTAAGCATACCGTTCATTGTTCTCTACTTTCTGGCTATGGATGTGATATGATTAGCTTACTCCTGCTCCTGCTGCAGTAACTTCCCTGATGCAGGGTACCATAACTACTGGAATTATATGCTAAAGTAAACCTTTCCTTAAGTTACTTTTGTCAGATATTTGTCTCAGTAGGAAGACAGATAATCATTAAATCATAAATATAAATTATCAGATAGAAAAACATGAACGAGTCATGGATACTTTGTATGATTTCCACCTTTCCCTATATCTTTTCCTACAACATTTCTGAAGTATTCACTTAAACCTCTTTCTTATGTCAAATATCTATGATGGCTTCTTCAGTGTAGTCAATGGACTAAAATCCAAAGTATTAATCACAGCACCTGAAACCTTCCTTCCTAGGCCTCTGACTACCTCCTTGTTTTCTTCGTCTTTTATGTGCATTGGTGTTATTACACCTTTTAATCCTGTTCTAGCTATTTTTTTCTGTTTTTGTGATAAACACTAAAACAAAAGCAACTTGGAAAATAATAAGTTTATTTCATCCTACACTTTTGGGTAATAGTCCCTCAATGTGGGAAGTCAGGACAGGAACCTGGAGGTAGACACTGAAGCAGAAACCATGGGGAAGCATGGCTTCCTGTTTTTTTCCCTTGGTTTCCCAACTACTTTTCTCACATGTCCCAGCCTTACCTGTATATGACTGGCACCACCCACAGTGTGTTGGCCCTCACACATTAATCAGTAATCAAGAAAAAGCCACACAAACATGCCTTCAGACCACTTACATATATACCATTCCTCTACTGAGATTCCTTTTTCCCAGAAATGTCTAGGTTTGTGTCGAGTTAATAAAATCCCACTATGACAAAACTTTCCTCCACATAATAGCTTATTAACTCTTATCCACTTTCTGGAATCTAATTATCCCATCAGAGAAATTTCCCTAATGTTCTTCTACCACCTGCCACAATCTAAGATTTTTGAACTTCTTGCATATCCCTTATTCAGCAAAGTATCATTATTTTAGTCAGTTTCTCATCTCTATGAAAAAGGCAAAGTCACTCCAATGTCAGCAAGATCTATTGGTTTGTGCTGAGGAAAGGCAGAGTAGCAGGGTGATGGGAGCACATTGCAGCACATTACTACTTGGTAGTCTGGAAGCCGAGAGCAAGGCACTATCTGAGCTAGTATGTGACCCCTTCTTTGCTTTCCTTCCACGTGGATCCCCATCCTATTGATGATGCCACCCATGTTCAAAATGTTTCATATTTCTAGTTAAATGTCTCTGATGAATACCCCACAAAGACAGCCATGGTTGATCTTTACTAATCTCCTTTGTATTTCTTACTTTAATCAATTAGTAATCAGCATTAAGTGTTACAAGCATACATGCCCTTCTAAGTTCCATTTACACAGGAATTTTATCTTCTTCCATCCGTAGCGTTCAGATGTATCTGATTCACAGTAGAATTCAGTCATTCTTCCTTGAAGCACTACATGGGGTAATTCCAATGCTAGGGAAGAGTGAGAGACCTAAGAACAGCACCTTCAATGTTAGTTGGAAGATCCAACCAGACTAGCTATCTCAGTCTCTAAATAATGGATCAGTTTTATGTTTGTACTGTCCAATTCTCCACCTTGCTGTTTTGTAAGAACTCTTTTTAAATTCAAGCCTCCTATCTATATTATGCTAAGAGAAGAATAGTAGAGGTTTTTAGATCAAATGAAGAAAGGACCTATCATTCTTCCTGGGATAGAGATGGTGACCACAATATCAGAAAAAAGAGAATCCTCATAGGAAAGCTAGGATTTCCAAGGAGAAAAGAACTGATGGGTTGATTATTTTGCCTTGCATAAAATCTTGGAGATTTGAGGTTTTATTTTAGTTAGGGAAATCCACTTCCATAATTTCTTCTCATCTCCTATTTTAAGCCATGCTTTCTTCTTTTTGCCTTTGATTGTGTTGTTTTCTCAAAGATCTCTGCCGAGTTACCACATGCTAGTTTCCTGGCTTCCTACAAATGCTTCGGTTAGAAATTTCTCTTGGGTGAGACTCATCTAAATTACGTGTTTACTCTTCATGTCTCGAAGGCTTAAGCTTGTCAGCATAATGTGCCATGCTTCACAGGGGCAGGTATACTACAAGACTTAGTGGCTAAGTGCTGCAATCATTTCAGTATCCGTCATGTGTCCATTTTTCCATGACGTTACTGTGTTCTGCTGGCCATGACTCGGCTGGTCTTGCTTTAGTTTTTCTACGTGATTGCAGCCAAATGAAGACTTTCTATGAGATAACATATGTAGTCTCTAAAAAAAACCTGCAGTTGTATCTTTCTTGCTGACTATTCTACAATGACCATGTGTGGTTAAACATGCTGTGCTACAGTTAGATTTTCTCTGTTAAGTTCCCAGAGGATGTTCCTAGTGAATTAGTGAACAGACTTTATTATATCCTTTGCATTTTGATTCTGAGTCCAATATTTTGATTTGGGGGACTCAATAGCACCATAGCAGGAATATCCCGACAGATACCTTTCACCATGGCTTATATTATAGTCAGGGGCCTCATCTCAGTCCCTGGCACCCATCTTTGAAATACTGGGTAGGAAACTCCATTTCAAGCCCTCTCCCCCAGGAGTTGCCTCAGTCCAAACTCCACTTCCAAGAGGGCCCACCAAGCTCCTCAGGAAGGGTCAAGAAAGCTCACTGAATAGTAACCCCTCCCCAGAGAAAGTAAACACCACTCTCACAGGCTACTTAAACCACCCCCTCCCCACAGAGAAAGTACACATAGTCTTTGGGTTTCATGTGGTCTCCCCTTCTCTCTCTCTTCCCCTTGCCATGCTTTCCTGGTGCCACCCGGGAGCATCACATTAAACATGGGCATCTTTTATTTGGTCTGATTGGAATTATTTGCATCAGTGGAGATGCTTATTTTAAGAAATATTCCTAACAGTTTGGGAGAAGGAAAAAGCTTACCTTACCCTTTATGCCACCCATGTCTTAACTACTCATAAAAACTCTTTTAAAAAGGTAAGTCCAAGATCTCTCTCTGCTGTCCATCCTCGGCTTAGTCTGTCTAAGTATATATTCTGTGCTCTGGAATATACTTTATTTTGCTTTGTCAAATGCATTCTTATTTAAATGGTGTCTTTATCTTGAATTATTTTCTGAAGGAACGTTTTGAGAACCCTAGCTCTGTGTCATATTATCTGTGGGATGGAGGCGTGGTCTTATTGTCTGGCCTCAATGAAATCACTCTTACAAGGGTAAGAGGCATGGGAATTTACAAGGGGCATGGGAATTTTAAAAATGAAAGTAAAGGATATAAAGATGTATAAATAATAACAGAACAGAAACCATAGAAAGTATCAGGAGGGCATTCCAGCCGGTGACTGGAATCCACACAAGTTTATTTTTCCACAGCTTTTATATCCAATGTAAACAGGGGTGGGGGGGTAGGTAAGGTAACAAAAGACTTTATTAACATGATACAAAGGATAACTCACACAGTCAATCGCTTTATCACTCCAAGATATCAAATCATTAGCATCCTGCTGTTTAGGTCACAGATCCTGAAGACCACCTCTCTAATCCAGGTGACCTTATAGTTACAAAAAAAAAAAAAAAAAGGAGCAGAAGCACATTTGCATATCCCGACCACACACACCAGGATGGCTTAACCTTACTAGGATAAGCTATTTTAATTTCAAAAGAACTAAGCAATCACTTCCGGAGTTGGAACTAGCAACTATGGGGGCCAGCCACGTTAAGCTAAGTCTGGGCAGGTCACCCAAAGGAAGTTCTTTACTTCCAACTATTATCACCGGCCAGAGTGGAACTTGGCCCTCGATAAAGTTCATAAGAGGGCTGAGTCTCAGTTTACTCTGAAGCACTACCTGGTAGCAGGAAAGAACCACAAGCTAAGATAACCTGTCCCCCACCCAAGAGCAGACCATGCAAAGGAAATGCCTGAGAGTCCAAGTGCTGTAGATAAAAACACCTGCCAGCGCACATTCCTCAGGACACCCTAGACAAATGTCATCCAATCAGTGGTTCTGAACCTCAGAGACCTCTCACCCCCACTTTTACTACTATAAAAACCCAATTCTAATTGAGCTCAGGGCTCAGGGCTCTCCAATTATTCCAATACGTTGGACACTGAGAGACCAAGTTTGCAAACTTGATTAAAATAAAGGCTCTTTGATTTTACAAACGGGACTCTTGGTTTCCTTGTTGGCTTTTATGGGGCTTCTCGGATTTGGGCATAACATAACTATGCTTATCAATCTCTAAACTCTGGCTTGCAGACAAGGTGAAAATGGGCCTGCATTTTTCAACCTCCACATCTTATAACTTGTTTCAGATACCTGGGTGGTTGACTGTTTTCTTTTTCTATGTGGCCTCTGCACTTCTCTTCCATGTATTACGTCTCTGTAGTATAGCTGGAAAATGGGAGCTGACTTCTTACTTCGTAGGTTAGAGGTACTTAAGACATTTGAGGCAACATTTACTGTTCATCTTAAGATCTAGACCCCAGATGGTCATATTAAGAGTAATGTATACTTTTGTCAATGGATGTCACAGAGCCGACTAGGTCAGAGTGAGAGAGGATGGAACAAAGTCATGATTACCAGGAAGCATGCATCACTGTGCATATCTTCTAAGAGTAGCTTAGTAGAGACCCTGGGTAATTACTGTTTAATAAAAGACATTTTAAACAATTATAAGCAACATGATCATACATTCGTTCTTTCTTGTGAAACTCTGTTCCTTTCCCCCTTCCCTCCAGTTCTCTTTCCCTTTTACCCATCACTTTCTCTGTGACATCTACTTCATTCATTCAATAGTCTCCCTCTCTCTCTTTCATTCGTTCAACTCCTTTTCTTCTCTCTACAAAAGGAGGCAAGACACCCACGACTCCACCCTCTCTCTTCACAATCTGTTATGTCTTTTATTTATGGAGCTGTTTTTCTATCATTTCAGTACTTCATGCTTCCTTGACTTTCTTTACTCAGTCTGTCTCTCACCACTCCGTACATTTCAAACATTAACACTTCCTTGAGTAGAACGTACCCTTACATCTGCTTGCAATTACATATGCTAGTCCTTCTGACAGAAAGTGTTCTGATTCTAAAGTCCTTAATATTCTTCATTCTAATTTTGAAACAGACTATAGGAGTATCTTCCTGCTCTACAATGCTGTCAGCTTTATTTTTTTCTTTCTCTGCATTATTGATTCATCTTTTCTCTAATCCTTCACTGGTTTGTTATTTGCGATATTATGAATACTTTAGGGTGCTTGTCTTTCTAGTGTTATGCCTATTTCTTTCTGTGTCTTTCTGTATCAGTGTTTTCTAGTTACTAAACACAAGAAGTACATTAATAATTCCAAACTGGCTGACTAAATTATTTCAATTTATTTTCTTCTCTCAATGATTATCTCTATGTAGGTGAGCACATATTTCTATAATCCCTTAGCTATGTGATCTTATTTCACATTAGAATTTATACCTAGTATCTTCTCAAATTCACTCATCATTTTCAGTGGAACTACTACTATTCTGGACAAAGAATGATCTTTATCTCTCTTCTGTACCCACGTTGGCCATTCTCAGAATTTGGTTACATGTTTTGGACATTTTTCAGATTTATTTTTGTGGATATATCCGCACTGCAACTGCCTGGATGCTCCCATTGCTTTTCTGCTTTGTCTCCATGACTTTTTTCCGCTTCCATTTCTCAGTGACAGGCTAATCTTCCTAAGACCGTTCTTACTGTGTTGCTCTGGTGCTCTTGGAAGTGCTAGTTGTTTCCTGTCAAATCAAATCTTTTCTAGCTGAATCTTATGCTGTCCGCACTCCAAACTCGAACAATCATCCTTGATTTATATTACTTAGCAGGACCCACAAAGCTTCTCAGGCCATCTCTACCTGATTGGTTCTGGCTCACGTAAACAGTTGTTTGATACCAACTACATGGTTCATTTCTCTGGATGTGTCTCCATCTTGCCTCCTCCTTTTCAGACAGCAGTATTCTTCTCATTCTCGTAGGACTTAACTATCCCACTCTCCTGGCTCTGAACCCCAACTACAGATGTATTATGGAGTGTTATGCCCAGATTCGCAAAGTTCCCCCAAAACCAATGAGGAGACTGAGTCCCATATGTAAAAGCAGAGTCTTTAATTTATACAAGTTTTTAAACTTAGTCTCTTAGCATGTCCAACGTATTGGAATAAATGGAAAGCCCCAAGCTCAGTTAGGATTAGGTTTTTATAGTAGTAAAGGTGGGAGTGAAGGATTTCTAAGGTTCAGGACCCCTGATTGGCTGACATTTGTCTAGGGGTATTCTGGTAAGTCAGATGATCCTATCTACAATGGTTGGAATGTTAGGCATTTCCTTTGGATGGTCTGTTCTTGGGTGGTGCTCCAGTAATCTCAGTTTGTGGTTCTTCCAGCAACCACGTATCACCTCAGGGTAAACTACAGTGACTCAGGCCTCTTTTAAACTTATTGATGGTTGAGTTTTACACTGGTAGGTGATAATGGTTGGAAGGAAAGAACTTCTTTTGGGTGGTCTGTTTCTATTTAGGTTATCATGACTGCTCCTACATTTTCCTTTCACAAGCATCGATGGCAGGACCCAATCTTGGGTCTTGTTTGCCCATGGTTTTAAGGAGGTATTATTGGTACCTAAGAACTACTTAAGATAATAAGTCCATTAATTGACAACTCTGGGCCTATTTTTCTGGTATATCAACAGTCACTATAGGTAGTTATTTTGTCCCCCATGCCAAAGAATCCCCCCTTGTCTCAGCCTTTCAACATATTCTGGGCAGGAAGCATGGGACAATGTGTTCTTTTTTGCAACTTCTTCAAGTTGACATTAGGGCATCATTATCAGGGCCCAGGCAGGTTGAAAGGCTAGCCAAAGGTATGGAGGAAATTCAGGAAATGGGGCACTTTTCAGACTCTGTTGAAGAGACAGGGAGGATTCATATCAACTGGACTGGTCCACATCAACTTTTAGGAAGTCCAGGGCTCACAGTCATTCAGAGCAGGTTGTAGTCAGCAACTGATGCTTAACTTAGATAGCGTCTGCCAGCCAAGTGGAAGTCTATTGAGATGAGTTTAAACTAGGAACAGAAATTAAAATTTAGAAGAGCAGATAATGGGTAACTGTAAGCAAAAGTAATGGACTCATACCTTTGAGTCCTAGCAAAAACTACAGATTTCGGTTAGAAGCATGTATATTTTTCTGATGTCCAGAGAACTATGTATGATTTGGACAGAGATGCCTTTGGCCTGTTAAGGAACACCATTTAGTTCATATTTAAATGGCAACTAGAATAAATCTAAAATCTTGAGCTTGTGACCAAAGCAGTAAGTAGTCATTGCTCTATCGGCTTATCAGAACTATACTACAGAGGGGGGAAGAAATCAGAAACATTTTCCATATCTTAACCTGTATGTACATCTTTTTTTTATGGCTTATTTTTCTTTATTTCTTTTTTTTGTTTATTTATTTATTTATTAAAGATTTCTGCCTTCTCCCCACCACTACCTCCCATTTCCCTCCCCCTCCCCCATCAAGTCCCCCTCCCTCATCATCCCTAAGAGTAATCCGGGTTCCCTGCCCTGTGGGAAGTCCAAGGACCACCCACTTCCATCCAGGTCTAGTAAGGTGAGCATCCAAACTACCTAGGCTCCCACAAAGCCAGTACGTGCAGTAGGATCAAAAACCCATTGCCATTGTTCTTGAGTTCTCAGTAGTCCTCATTGTCTATTATGTTCAGCAAGTCCGGTTTTATCCCATGCTTTTTCAGACCCAGGCCAGCTGGCCTTGGTGAGTTCCTGATAGAACGTGATCCTAGAGAAGTTAATTAAGAAGGTGAACCCAAAGAAAAACATTTAGGCAATGAAAGGAGACAGAGACAAAGACCCACATTGGAGCACCGGACTGAAATCTCAAGGTCCAAATCAAGAGCAGGAGACAGAGCACGAGCAAAGAATTCAGGACCGCGAGGGGTGCACCCACACACTGTATTTACATCTTAAGTCAATTTTTTTTTTCTGTTTTTTTTGAGGCAGGGTTCCTCTGTAGCTTTGGTGCCTACAGCCTGGAACTAGCTCTTGTAGACCAGGCTGGCCTTGAACTCCCAGAGATCCACCTGCCTTTGCCTCCCGAGTGCTGGGATTAAAGGCGTGTGCCACCACCGCCCGGCTTTAAGTCAATTTTTTAGACCCTCAAAGCTTATGAACTTTTATATCCTCAGACATTAAAACATTTTTTAAGAGACCTAGTAGCTTTAAAATGATCTAACAAGCTGGCTATAGCTTTGTGGAAGGATCTGAATATCTTTTGCTGTTAAACTGACATTATAACTGTCCTAGCCATCAACACTATTAGAGATCACAGAAGGATAAATAAAGTATATCTGAGTACAGACCAAGTAGTTTCTGAATCTATTAAAAATGACAGGGACAAGAGTCCACACACAGTTACTCATACTCAGGTCTCCATAGCAACGGAGGCAGGAGTATCCAGAACAGCAGTCTTAGAGTCTTAGCCAGGACCTTAAGGCAATTTTTTTCCTGTAGAAGAGGGACATGGAAAAGACTGATCTTATTTTGTCTAGGCAAAAAGGGTGCAATCAATTCTCCAACGTCCTACTGTTTGTCCAGCCTGGACCATGCTGTGGGACTATGCCCACATTCCCCCTCAAAATGGACTATGGAAAAAAAATGTTGGTTATAAATTGTTATGGCTAATGGTGAAAAAAAAAAGCTAAAAAAGGATATTAGATTCACAATTCTTGTTTTTTTTTTTTTTTAAAAGAGGGGGAACTGCTGTGGGACAATGGTCTATATCCTGTCAGATATTTTAAATAGATGCTGATTGGCCAGGCAGAAAGTAGAGGTGGGGTGTCAAGAACAGGAGAATTCTGGGAAGAAGAATTCTGCAGGTGTGACCCAGCCACAGAAGAAGTAAGATGTGACTGCCTCACTGAATAAGGTACCTAGCCACGTGGCTAACATAGACAAGAATAATGGGCTAATATAACTTATAAGAGTTAATAAGAAGCCTGAGCTAATGGGCCAATCAGTTTATAACTAATATATACCTCTGTGCGATTTCTTTGGGACTTAATGACTGCAGAAACTTGGCAAGGCAAAAACTCTGACACCGGACTGGGTCCTGGCAGCAGGTGTTGTACTGGGACATCTCATCCAGTGGTCAGCATCATCGTAATCCAGGGGGAGATATCATGGTGAACCATAATCTTCTGTGGAGACCTTGGGTTACTGCTAGAATCTCAGAGTCTCTGTCTAATATAATAAGCTTGTTAATCATTACTTTAAATGCCATATTCTGCCGGGCGGTGGTGGCGCATGCCTTTAATCCCAGCACTCGGGAGGCAGAAGCAGGCAGATCTCTGTGAGTTCGAGGCCAGCCTGGTCTACAAGAGCTAGTTCCAGGACAGGAACCAAAAGCTACAGAGAAACCCTGTCTCGAAAATCCAAAAAAAAAAAAAAAAAAAAAAAGAGCCATATTCTACAGATCTCTCCTACATGGAGAACAATTTTTCCCAGCTTTTATTTGTGCTTTATCAACATGTGTGTCTCTTAAGTTTACAAAGTGTGACATGTGCCCTGTTACTGTATCTTTGCAGTCATAATGACTCATGTAAGTATATACCATGTAATATTAGCAGGTAAGTTATATGATAGATATCTAGGCACAATTTAAAAGAACAAAGAAACAAACAAACAAGAGTCTACTCAGTTTCCTTATTCCCCATGTGTGATACTTCCTATTTGGGTCTTGACAGTAATACTATGGGAATACTAACAGTTAGTACTTATATGTCCTTTAACTGCTCACCAAGTACTTGTATTTACATTTACTTATTCATAGTTTTATAATATCCGCTACAATTGCACTTTCCTTTGAGGTTTCACATCTGAGGACAGAAAGATGGAGGTTATAGGGGTTGATGACTTGGATTTGCAAAAATACTTAATGAGTTACTTTTAATTGGTCTCAAGGAGTCTTAATCTTCGAAATGAAGCATGGCTTATTTTTTACCTGATAATGGGTTTACTTTAATGTTTCAACAGGAGGGAATTTGAGATAAGAAAGGGATAAATTATAGTGTTAGAGTTCAGGAGCTAGTGCCAGCCAAAGACTGAAGGTCTTCCCTACCACAAATCATGTGAGAGAGGGGCTTTAGAAGCCTCTTTTTTAGAGAAGCTTGGGTTTTGATAGTTTTTCTATTATTGGAATGGAGGAGATGACAGAATTTCAGGGGAAAGCCTCAGAAGTCAAAGTAAGAGAAAGGGGAAAACATTGGAAAGGAAAACTGTATTTGTGAAAAACATGGTGCTGAGACAGTGTTGGAAATGTGCAAGCTCATTTTTAAGATTCTATCGCCACCTAGTAAATCAGCCCAGAAACACAGCCTCAGAAAACAGCCTCCATGTGGTGCTATGCTGTCATCCTTCTGGCTCCATCTTCCTGCGCCTGCACTACAATTCAGTAAGCATGCTGCCTGCAGGAGCTCTCTGAGTCTTCAGCCTTCTGTCTCAGCCCACATTCTCTTATTCATTAAGAATTATGCAATGGAGTAGTCATCAACACACATTTGACAAATAAAAATCTGTTGAGAACTTCCATTAATCAATTTCTTTTCTTGTCTTCAGGAAATGATTAGTGGAAACCCTGCTGGTTATCATTTGCCACTCCTAAATAATTCAACTCTGAACTATTTGTTGTTACCAATATTTTGAATTTTCTGCTTCCATTTCTACCTAGCCAAAAACCAGATCTAAATATAGTCCTTCTTTCAGAGAAAATTGCCACTTTTAAATACTCCATACCCTTAGCTTTCTCGTATATCTAGAATGCACTTCTTTCTTCTGCAGCCATTGTTTGAATTCAGTGCTTGCTTATCCACCCTTTCGATTTTTAATAAGACACCTGCCAGTTTAAGTACTGCATGGGATTTAAGAGTTTGTGAAACTTCGTATTTGTACTTGTTTCCAGCCCAAGGATTTCATGGAGGAAAATACTACTCTCCCGCCTTTCTGAAGACATGTGGCAAGCCACATGTGCTCAGCAGTGTTACTGTTATTATCAATAACAAAACATGGGCACGAGAAATGAAAGCAAAAAAGAATAGAAACTCATTTCCTTTGTTATTTACAAGTGATAAATATTTCATTTAATCATTCAGAGAGAGAAGATATGCATTCTGAGACCAGGAATCCACTCATTTCAAAACTTTGAGCTATTGAAAGTTTTAAATTGTTAAACTTAAAGCTGATGAAGCTGGAGTGCTCAGAAAACCTTAACTCGGTGTTTCCATTCTTTGTTTATATGATCTTCCTTTTAGAAATAACCCAAGTTATTTTCGGCCTTTCAGATGTCTCTATTCTATTCTGAGGGTTATTTAGAATACTTTGACTGAGGTTGTTTGGTTGAAAGTTGAGAGTAAAATATCAGGGGGCAGGTAGATTCCTGTTGTAAGAGCTTTCCATATGTGACTGTCAATCATAAAAGTATCAGTTGTTTATCATCCACACATGGTACTTTATTCTTTGTTCTCTAGTAGCCATTTTCTTCTATGAATGCATTAAAATTTTGTGCATGGGGATGCAGGTGATCCAGCCCCAAAAACATTGGAGGGAGATGGGCCCACATCCTTGCCATATGGTGGAGTGAGCGAGGGAGAAATTCCCTCCCCTGTCCCCTATCCCCTGTCCTCGCTTCAACATCTACTTCAACTATGAACATGAAGGGACCAGGCCTGCAGATCCAAAGCTGCAGGATTTCCACGACACAGGACAACAATAGGATATTTTGGTTTTTGTTTGTCTATTTTTGTTTTTCTCCCAAATTTTATTTTATTTTATTTGGGTGGGGGGTTGCAAGGACAGAGGACAGATAAGAAGGGACAGGGAGATGAATGGGATTCGGTTTATGATGTGAAATCCACAAAGAATTGACAAAAGGTTAAAAAATGTTCATGGTACACAATCATCGATTGGATAAATATGTCCTAGTTTCCTCCTCTGGTATGTCCTTGGAGATGTAACATGATTTTGTACCCAGGTTATGCACTCATGTCCTTTGCTTCTTTGTTTCTTCATTTCTATTGAAGAAGGTGTGGTTATGATGGTGACACTGGAACAGCCATTGTGGATCAAAAGACAGAAACTACATTTAGAGAAATGCATAGCAACATGATAAAAGGAACCTGGCTTCTTGTCTCTGCTTAAATAGTCCTAAAATCCCTAGACAGACCTGTACACCAGAGGATGCTAATTCCCATCATATTTGAACTTATACTCTTTTGAGTCTTTCCATAGACTTGTGTAAACTGCAATCCAGCTACTACCAAAAGTCTCAGAAAGCACCAAATGTCTGAATGTAAACTATGGATGTGAAGGATGGAGAACTGTGAGACACTAGTTCCTGGAATTCGGTCCTTCTAGGATGTTGAAGTAAGAAACACTTTCTGTGATACAGAAAGGCTGTATAAGCCAGGGAATGAAGAGAAGTGCTGTGAAGCATGGTCTTGGGGACACGATACAGCCTTTGTACTTAAGGCCCTCACAGCAGCCTGTGATTGCCTGCCCAAGACTGTTGAGGAATATGACTTTAGGTTAAGATGTGTTACATTTGTTTATATAGTGGGAATATCAATTTTACAATGTAAGGGTGTGCTACATTTGTTTATGCTGAATCTGTTTAATGATGCAGAGATGTGTTACATTTGTTTATGTTGCATTTGTTTAATTATATAAAGATGTACTGCTGTTTTACCTTGCTTGCCTACAGTACTTGATTGGTCTAATGAAAAGCTGAATAGCCAATAGCTAGGCAGTAGAGGGATGGGCAGGCCTGATGGGCAGCGAGAACAAGCAGGAGGAGATTTCTAGGCTCCCGAGGAGAGAGAGAAGAGAGAATGAGGGAGAAAGAAGAAGACACCCTTTTAAGCCAGCCAGGCAACTGCCAGTCAGTCAAAAAGGAAGAAAAGCCCTAAGGCAAAATATAGATGAAATGACATTTTGAAGTCCATTCTCTATGGTAGGATACCTTGCTTAACCTTGATTCAGGAAAAGAGGCTTGGTCCTGCTTCAACTTGGTATGCTAGACTTTGTTGATTCTTCAAAAGAGACCTGACTACTTCTGAGGAGTGGATGTAGGATGGGGTGCAGGACAAGGGGAGGGAGGGGGAACTAGTGTAGGTATGTAAAATGAAAAAAATTTAAATAATAAAAACAAATGAGAGAAACAGGTTAAATTAAGCTGTAGGAGCTAGCAAGAAAGAAGCCTAAGCTAAGACTGGGCATTCAAAACTAATAATAAGCCTCTGTGTTGTGATTTGGGTTCTGGTTCGTGGCCCTTAAAAAGATTGTACTCTGGCAACTTTTAATTATAGATATGGGTGTAACTTATGCAATTCCAGCACTAGCTGAGTAACTAATGACTGATGGGGCAGAGGGAATCATCTTCTTCTGTGGTGTAGCCACCTTCAAATTTCTCATCAATAACCCCACACCCATGCTCATTTGAGCAAACCTGATCAACTCAGTAGGTTATTTTAAAAAGTCAGAAAATTAGGAGAGGGACTTTCTGGGAATGAAAAGTGGTTCAGAAGGAATAAAAGGATGATAAGAGAATAGAATAGGGATGGATCTGATTAAAATTCATTATACATATGTATTTATTTGTCAAAAACTAAATTAAAAATTTTAAAGAAAAATTTTCTTGAGTATTGTAAATGGTGGTTGCTCATTCGTTCCTGTTCTCTCAGACCCAAATAATCATACTATATTAATTACATCACTGGTTGGCCTATTAGCCCAGGATTCTTATCAACTAACTCTTATACCTTAAACTAACCCATTTCTATTAATCAAAGATTCATCACAGGCCGTGGCCTACTGGTAAGGCTCTGGCATCTGTTTCCTTTGGCAACTACATGGTGGCCACTTGACTCCACCCACTCTCTCTATATATCTCTTCCAACTTGGCTATATTCTGCCATACCATAGGCCAAAGCAGCTTCTGTGTTAACCAATGATAATAAAACATATTCACAGCATACAGAGGGGAATACCACATCAGAGTATCAAGAAGAAAAAAATGTCTTTTAAAGTATTGGACATATGTTGAGAGAGTGAAAAAAGCAGAGTATCCCTTTTTCTTTAAAAGATGCTGTGAGGAAATTAATTCAAGGTAGATGAATGACTTGACTGCCTCCCAGGACTTTAGTAGAATAAAGAAGTAGGCTAAGGAAGAAGAAGGAGGATGGGCAGACCGAGAGCTTCGAGTTCTAGAGAAGGATGGAAAAGGACATGGGCTGTTGGGCAGAGCTGAGGAGGTGTTTAGAGAAAAGATAGGACCTTAATTGGAACTTGCTAGGGTATTTGCTTCTTGGATTACAATATAAATCCTGTTTTCTTCTTCTTCCTGTAATAGCAGATAACCATAAGAGAACATTTCCTGGATGGCAGGCCATGCTTCATGGTCCTCCTATTTACAACATGCACCAGACAGGTGCTATTAACTAATTCTGTTTTTTTTTTTTTTTTATCAGAAGGATATGCTGAGGCACAGGGGTGAGATTTATTGACAAAAGTTATATTTTCTAGGAAAGTTTAGCATTTGAACATAAGTAGTTTGCTTCAACCAATACACTATATGTTGCCTTCAGAAAAATGTTTACTAGATTCTCTGTTGCTGGCCTTTACCTTTAGGCAAGTAGAATTTGATAACATGGTGGCCTGAGAAATAAGACACACTTGACTATATTATTAATTTAGCTAATCCACAATACATTCTCATAATGATGACTTCCCAGTAAATACATCTAATAACTCTTGGTCACAGAACTGATGCACCCAACTCTGTCTGCTAGCATCCATAGAGGTTAGTGTTTAAACAAATGTATTTTGTAAAACATTAAGGCTGGAAAATACATTATCCTGGAAGTTAGAATGTTCATGAAATGGTCATTATTGTGACTTGTTTATGTGGATTTTGGTAACTTATTGAAGAATTTGATTTTTAAATTCTTGACTCAGGAGAATAGTGATATTGGACTAAATGATGAAATAATGTGTGATGTGTGAATTTAAGAGTGGCCATTTACTTGGAAGTATTGCAAACAAAGATGCAGGCATGAAAAGGTCAGGAAATTAATTTCAATACTCAGTGGAAAAGGAAAACATTCTGTAACGAGACTTTTCCCTAAGTACAGTTAGTCACTGTGCATTTGTGCATTGTAAACATGGAGGGCATCATTCATTTTAGGTCTTACTAGATCCTAGTATATTTTATAATATTTTTCTCTACCCAGTTTATGATCTAGAACATGCCATCAGGTTTTTTTTTCCACTTATTTTCTTCACGTAGCACACTGATGAGTTCAAACAGATTCAACAGCTGATGTGTTTCCTGGTGAATGGGCTATAGAAGAGGCTCCAGGAAGAGGAAGGGGCTTTTAAAGTGCTTGAGCGCAGAAAATAAAAAGGTAGGTTCAACAAACTGGAGCAAGACAAACAGGCAGGGTAGGTGGACATGGAACTGCAGGCAGAGATTGAAAAAAGAGGTTCACATGAAGAGGCTGGGAATGCAAGCTGGGTCTGGTGATGCTGTGGAATATTAATTTAACTGTAAAGATGTGCATCATTTGTTTATGCTATATTTGTTTACTGATGTAAAGATGTGTTACTTTGCCTGCCTAAGGCATCTGACTAGTCCAATAAAAAGCTGAATGGCCAATATCTAGGCAGTAGAGGGATAGGTGGGGCTGAAGGGCAGAGAGAATAAGTAGAAGGGAGGATAGGGAGAACGAGGGAGAAAGAAAGAGATGCCTGGGGCCAGCCAGGCGCGCAAGGAGTAGGACATACAGAATGAAACAAACATAAAAAGTTCTCAGGCAAATGTAGACGCAGAGAAATGGGTTAAATTAAGTTATAAGAACTAGTATGGCAAGCATAAGATAAGGCACAGTATTCATAACTAATAAGATGCCTCTGTGTCATGATTTGGGAACTGGTTGCTGGCCCTAAAGAAAGCCTGCTACATGGTGGTCAGGTTTTTCCTGCTGTCTTCCATGCATAAACTCAGATTTTAAAATGTCATAATAGGAGGGTGATATGGGATTCCCCTCTGTATTCTATGAATATGTTTTATACACTGGTTATTACAAAAAACTCCTTTGGCCTATGACAGGGCAGAATATAGGTAGGTAGGAAAACTAAACTGAATGCAGGGGAGAAAGAAGGCACAGTCAGTCAGATGCCATGTAGCTGCAGAAGAAGAAAGACACCAGAATCTTACTAGTAGGCCATATCATCATGGTGATACACAGATTAATAGAAATGAATTAATTTAAAATGTAAAGCTAGGGGCTGGATGGCCAGGAAATGAAAATAAAGACTCCATTTAAAGAGTTTTTATTAATTAAACACAAATGAAAACTCTAATCTGGTCAGATTAAATACCTTTTTACTTCTCACAAGAAGAGTGGGATGGAAGATAAGATATAATCAATTTCTCAATTCTGAATAGAATAATACTAATTATTCTGTTTTAATAACCAAATTATCTTGATGCTGTCATTGACTGTATTGCTAATTATCAAATATATGCTCATTTCGCTGGAAATAAATTCTCTTCTCTAAAGTATGGTAATGTCTACCTTGAGATCATCATGGTGTGTGCTTTATTATAGAAAGTCTAAAGAACTCTGCATGGTGAGGTCCTTTTGAAACTTGACAAACAAACTTCATCTCTGGATGAGACATAATAGAAAGAATACCATGCATCACATGGAATTGATATTACTTCTTGGGACCAATAGGTAATGCAGAATGCAGGGCTACTTAATACTTGAAAATCTTCACTTAGAAAACTCAAAAGAAACTCCTCCACCTGGTTCTAACCTACCCATTCTGCCTCATTCCTCTCTACCTACTTTTCCCTTCCTCACCTCCAACCTTCTCAGATGTCATCCTACTCAGAATCTGTGGTGGCTTGAATGAAAATAGTCACTGCAGGCCCATATATTTGAATCTCTGGTCCCCTGATGACAGACTATTTGGGAAGGATGATGCGGGGTGTCTTGTCGGAGGAGGTGTGTCACTGGGGGTGGGTTTGAGGACTCAAAACCCTACACCAGGCCCAGTCTCTCTCTCTCCCTATAATTTTCAGATCATATGTGACCTCTCAGCTATTGCTCCAGCACCATGCCTGTCTCCCTGTTGCTACACTCCCCACTGTGATGATCATAGACTAATCCTCTAAAACTGTAAGCAAACCCCCAATTATGTGCTTTCTCTTGTAAGTTGCCTCGCTCATGGTGTCTCTTCACAACAGTAGAACAGTAACTAAGATAGAGTCCCTTCCTAACCCCTAAACATTGCTAGTCATTTCTACTAAGATTTTAAATATGCTCTGTTGTGTGGCTTTGTGGGGAGCCCACCATCCAGCTCCCAAATAAATAACACATGGAAGATTATTCTTTCTTATAAACCCTTGGTCTTAGCTTGGCTTTTTTCTAGCCAGCTTTTCTTAACTTAAATTATCCAGAGTACTTTTTGCTTCTGGGTTTTTCCATTTCTTATTTCTATCTCACTTTCACTCTTACTCTTTGTCTGGCTGGGTGGCCGGGTGGTTGGCCCTTGACATCCTCCTCTCCTTGTTTTCTCTTTGCTCCTCTTCTTCCTCATTTCTTCTCCTATTTATTTTCTCTGTCTGATAGGCCTGCCCATATTTGCTCCTGCCTTGCTATTTGCTGTTCATCTCTTTCTTAGGACTACCAGGTGTGTTTAGACAAGCAAAGATCACAGCTTCATAGAGTTAAACAAATGCAACATAAAATAGAAGACACATACCCTAAAAAATATTTCCCAACAATGGTCTATTCTAAATCTAGTCCAAGTAGATACTTATCTTTGTCTGATATAATAATAATCTAACTCCATTTACTTGATTAATTCTTTCTTTTTGAGATGAGTCTCATATAGCCGAGACTCCCCTCAAATTTACTAGGTAGTAGAGGGTGGTCTTGAACATCTAATCTTGCCTCTATCTCCTAAATGCTGGAATTAAAAATGTGCATCAACATTTATAAACTCTTGGTTTATACCATGATGGGAATCTGATCCAGTACTTTCTATACTCTGGACAAGCACACCACCAACTGAGCTACACACTCAGCCCCAGTTTCCAGGATTCTTGACATCAACTTCTCAGTGTTGAAAAGGTTGGTTCTTTTTGGTTTTCTAGTTGGGTGTGTGAAAAGAAACTGCGTTGAGCTGAAGAAAGAAGATTTGCCTCCCACCTGTTCCTTTCAGAAATAACCTCTTTTAGTTTCTGCTTGTTTGTACCTAGTAACATGGAGGAGCCATGTCCCCAAGTGTGATCCATCTGCATGTTAATCTCTGGAGTACTAAAAAGCAGTGAACGAAAGGATCAAATATGAAGAAAAATATTCAAATGACCATTTCCGAAGTCAGCAAACATGATCTTGTTTATTCCTTGCTGCCATCTTATGATGTCTGAATGACTACTTCTGCTTCAATTTGAAGAGCAGAAAACTCAAAATGTAAATAACTTTTCCAAGGTTGGGTAGCTAACAAGATAATGGGGCAAGATCTAAATGTGAGCTTTTAAGACTCAAAAATCTATCACTCTTAACAACATGTCTGATTAATGTCATATTACAGTATGGCAGGAAGTAAATGGGATCAAGATATTATTAGGATGGTAATTGTGGTTTCCTGATTTATGGTCTCATGTTCTAGCTCGATTATATCTTTTGGATGAGAAGGTACTTGTCTTATGAACTTTGGTAGTGGCCAGCAGTATTAACCATCTCCTGAAAAGACATACACTTAATTAATTTGGCATATAGCCACACTCATCTTTTTCTTCGAAATGATTGAAAATACTGTCTAATTTTTTACTACTTTATATAGAGCACACACCATGTATATATATGATTATGGAACTTAAAATTATTCTCAGTTAAAAGTCTTTCTCTTCAAATTAAACTAAACTGAATGTCTTTTGCTAGATGTTGGGGCACAAAGTATTGTTAGTTTGTTTAGTTTTTAAGTTTTTTTTAGAAAGGTTTTCACATAGTTCTGTGGTGTACATACCTGCTCACAAAGCCAAGCTGCCACCATCACAATGATGTTATCTGTGTTAGCATTCTCTGATGGAAGGAAGGAGGGGTGGGCAAGGTCATGGCACCCCTAACAAGTTATGTGTAATCCTCCGCTAATCGTATGTGACCTTGGTGAGGGGCTAGAGTGCATAGGCAGGAAAGGAATAGAGGAAGAGCTCCATTTGTGCAACAGCCATAGAAAGCCTTCGTCCATGCTGGTCCTCCAGGGTGAATGGTTAATAATATAGAGGACTTTCAAGGTCATCTACATTATTGCCTGTAACCCTTCACCCATTGCTTTATGAGTAAGCTCAATAAACTTACTTGTTTCCCAGAAGGAACTTTAGTGGAGGTGACCTTATGATTCTCATTGAGACCTTGGGAGGAAGGAGTATGTAGACATTGCCTAATTCAGGAAGAAAATTCTTTTTTTTTTTTTTTTTTTTTTTTTTTTTTTTATTTATTTTTTTATTCTTTTTTAATTAAAATTTCCACCTGCTCCCCGTTTCCCATTTCCCTCCCCTCCTCCCAAATATTGCCCCCTCCCCCCACTCCCCGCCCCCTATCCCCACTCCTCTTCTCCTCCCCCCACACCATTCCCCCTCCCTCTCGATACTGAAGAGCAGTCCAAATTCTCTGCCCTGCGGGAAGACGAAGGTCTTCTATCTACGTCCAGGAAGGTGAGCTTCTAAACAGGCTAAGCTCCCACAAAGCCAGTTCATGTATTAGGATTGAAACCTAGTGCCATTGTCCTTGGCTTCTCATCAGTCTTCATTGACCGCCATGCTCAGAGAGTCCGGAATCAACCCATGCTTATTCAGTCCCAGACCAGCTGGCCTTGGTGGGCTCCTAATAAATCAGTTCCACTGTCACAGTGGGTGGGTGCATCCCTCGTGGTCCTGATTTTTTGCTCTTGTTCTCCCTCCTTCTGCTCCTCATTTGGACCTTAAGAGCTCAGACCATTGCTCCAAATTGAGAATCTGTCTCTACCTCGATCCATCGCCAGATGAAGGTTCTAAGGTGATATGCAAGATATTCATCAGTATAGGATAGGGTCATTTCAGGTTCCCTCTCCTTAGTTGCCCAAGGTACCAGCTGGGGACATATTCCTGGACACCTGCGAACCCCTCTAGAGTCAAGTCTCTTGCCAGCCCTAAGATGGCTCCCTTAGATAGGATATATACTTCGCTGCTCCCGTATCCATCCTTCCTATATCCCAACCATCCCAATCCCCCGAGCTCCTCCCATCCTCCCCTTCTCATATTTCTCATCCCATTTCCCCTTTGCCCCATGCCACCTCACCCGCAAGTTCCCAGTTTTTGCCCTGCAATCTTGTCTACTTCCCCCTCTCCATGCGGATGACTATATGATTTTCTTTGGGTTCACTTTCTTATTTAACTTCTATAGGATCACACATTATATGCTTAATGTCTTTTATTTATGGCTAGAAACCGATTATGAGTGAGTACATCCCATGTTCCTCTTTTTGGGTCTGGGATACCTCACTCAGGATAGTGTTTTCTATTTCCATCCATTTGCACGCAAAATTCGAGAAGTCATTGTTTTTTACTGCTGAGTAGTACTCTAATATGTATATATTCCACACTTTCTTCATCCATTCCTCCATTGAAGGGCATCTAGGTTGTTTCCAGGTTTTGGCTATTACAAACAATGCTGCTATGAACATAGTTGAACAGATACTTTTGTCATTTGATGTGGCATCTCTTGGGTATATTCCCAATAGTGGTATTACTGGATCTTGGGGTAGGTTGATCCCAAATTTCCTGAGAAATCGCCACACTGATTTCCAAAGTGGTTGCACAAGTTTGCATTCCCACCAGCAATGAATGAGTGTGCCTCTTTCTCCACAACCTCTCCAGCAAAGGCTATCATTGGTGTTTTTGATTTTAGCCATTCTGACAGGTGTAAGATGGTATCTCAAAGTTGTTTTAATTTGCATTTCCCTTATCGCTAAGGAGGTTGAGCATGACCTTAGGTGTCTTTTGGCCATTTGAATTTCTTCTGTTGAGAATTCTCTGTTCAGATCAGTGCCCCATTTTTTTATTGGGTTCATTAGCATTTTAAAGTTTAGTTTCTTGAGTTCTTTATATATTTTGGTGATCAGACCTTTGTCTGTTGCAGGGTTGGTGAAGATCTTCTCCCAGTCAGTGGGTTGCCTTTTTGTCTTAGTGACAGTGTCCTTTGCTTTACAGAAGCTACTCAGTTTCAGGAGGTCCCATTTATTCAATGTTGCCCTTAATGTCTGTGCTGCTGGGGATAAACGTAGGAAGTGATCTCCTGTACCCATATGTTGTAGAGTACTTCCAACTTTTTCTTCTATCAGGTTCAGTGTGTTCAGACTAATATTGAGGTCTTTAATCCATTTGGACTTGAGTTTTGTGCATGGTGATAGATATGGATCTATTTTCATTCTTCTACACGTTGACAACCAGTTCTGCCAGCACCATTTGTTGAAGATGCTCTCTTTTTTCCATTGAATACTTTTAGCTCCTTTATCAAAAATTAGGTGTTCATAAGTTTGTGGGTTGAAATCAGGGTCTTCTACTCGGTTCCATTGATCAACTTCTCTGTTTTTATACCAATACCAAGCTGTTTTCAATACTGAGGCTCTGTAATAGAGTTTGAGGTCAGGGATGGTAATGCCTCCAGACGATCCTTTATTATATAAGATTGTTTTGGCTATCCTGGGTTTTTTGTTTCTCCATATAAAGTTGATTATTGTCCTCTCAAGATCTGTGAAGAATTTTGATGGGATTTTAATGGGGATTGCATTGAATCTATAAATTGCCCTTGGTAGAATTGCCATTTTTACTATGTTGATCCTCCCTATCCAAGAGCAAGGGAGATCCTTCCATTTTCTGGTATCCTCCTCAATTTCTTTCTTCATTGATTTAAAGTTCTTGTCAAATAGATCCTTTACTTCCTTGGTTAGGGTTACCCCAAGATATTTTATGTTATTTGTGGCTATCGTGAAGGGTGATGCTTCTCTGATTTCCATCTCTGCTTCCTTATCTTTTGTGTATAGGAGGGCAACTGATTTTTTGGAATTGATCTTGTATCCTGCAACGCTACTAAAGGTGTTTATCAGCTGAAGGAGTTCTTTGCTGGAGTTTTTGGGGTCGCTTATGTACACTATCATATCGTCTGCAAATAATGAAAGTTTAACTTCTTCCTTTCCGATTTGAATCCCTTTGATCCCCTTATGTTGTCTTATTGCTATTGCTAGAATTTCAAGCACTATATTAAAGAGGTATGGAGAGAGTGGACAACCTTGTCGTGTTCCTGATTTTAGTGGAATAGCTTTGAGTTTCTCTCCATTTAATTTGATGTTAGCTGACGGCTTGCTATAAATTGCTTTTATTATATTTAGGAACGACCCTTGTATTCCTAATCTCTCTAAGACCTTTATCATAAAGGGATGTTGAATTTTGTCAAATGCTTTTTCCGCATCTAATGAAATGATCATATGGTTTTTTTCTTTCAGATTATTTATATGATGGATTACATTGATAGATTTTCGTATGTTGAACCAGCCCTGCATCTCTGGGATGAAGCCTACTTGATCATAATGGATAATTTTTCTAATGTGTTCTTGGATTCGGTTTGCCAGTATTTTATTGAGTATTTTTGCGTCGATGTTCATGAGTGAGATTGGCCTGTAGTTCTCTTTCTTGGTTGTGTCTTTGTGTGGTTTTGGTATCAGAGTAACTTCAGCTTCATAAAAGGAATTTGGCAATGACTTCTCTGTTTCAATATTGTGAAATACATTAAGGAGTATAGGTATTAGGTCTTCTTGGAAGTTCTGGTAGAATTCTGCATTAAAGCCGTCTGGACCTGGGCTTTTTTTGGTGGGAAGGTTTTTTATAACAACTTCTAATTCTTCGCGACTAACAGGTCTATTTAGATTGTTCACCTGGTCCTGGTTTAACTTTGGTATATGGTACTTATCTAAAAAAGTGTCCATTTCTTTTACATTTTCCAATTTTGTGGCATACAGGTTTTTGTAGTAAGATCTAATGATTCTCTGAATTTCGTCTGTGTCTGTGGTTATGTCTCCCTTTTCGTTTCTGATTTTGTTAATTTGCGTATTCTCTCTCCGCCGTTTGATTAGTTTGGATAGGGGTTTATCAATCTTATTGATTTTCTCCAAGAACCAGCTTTTTGTTTCATTGATTCTTTGGATTGTTTTCTGTGTTTCTATTTTGTTGATTTCAGCCCTCAATTTGATTATTTCCAGTCTTCTACTTCTCCTAGGTGAGTCTGCTTCTTTTCTTTCTAAAGCTTTAAGGTGGGCTATTAGGTCTCCAATGTGTGCTTTCTCCGTTTTCTTTATGTGGGCACTTAATGCTATGAACTTTCCTCTTAGCACTGCTTTCATAGTGTCCCATAGGTTTGAGTATGTTGAGTCTTCGTTTTCATTGAATTCAAGAAAGACTTTAATTTCTTTCTTTATTTCTTCCTTGATCCAGGTGTGGTTCAGTAGTTGACTGTCCAATTTCCATGAGTTCATAGGCTTTCTGGGGATAGCATTGTTGTTGAATTCTAACTTTAATCCATGGTGATCTGATAAGACACAGGTGGTTACCGATATTTTTTTGTAACTGTGTAAGTTTGCTTTGTTACCGAGTATGTGGTCTATTTTCGAGAAGGTTCCATGAGCTGCAGAGAAGAAGGTATATTCTTTCTTATTTGAGTGGAATGTTCTATAGATGTCTGTTAAGTCCATTTGATTCATTACCTCCCTTAATCCTCTTATTTCTCTGTTAGGTTTCTGTCTGATTGACCTGTCCATTGGTGAGAGAGGAGTGTTGAAATCTCCTACTATTAGTGTGTGTGGTTTGATGACTGCCTTGAGTTTTAGTAACGTTTCTTTTACATAAGTGGGTGCTTTTATATTAGGGGCATAGATATTCAAGATTGAGACTTCATCCTGGTGAATTGTTCCTGTTATGAGTAAAAAATGTCCATCTCCATCTCTTTTGATTGATTTTAGTTTGAAGTCAACTTTCTTAGAAATTAGTATGGCCACACCTGCTTGTTTCTTAGGTCCATTTGCTTGATAAACCTTTTCCCAGCCCTTTACTTTGAGTAGATGTCTGTCTTTGTGGTTGAGGTGTGTTTCTTGTAAGCAACAGAATGTTGGATCCTGTTTTCGTATCCAATCTCTTAGCCTGTGCCTCTTTATAGGTGAGTTGAGTCCATTGATATTAAGTGATATTAATGACCAGTGGTTGTTAACTCCGGTCATTTTTCCTTTCTTTCTTTCTTTCCTTCTTTTGGTAGTAGAGTTTGTGTGTTTCCCTTCTTCAAGTTGTGCTGGTGAAGGGTCATTAGATGTCTGAGTTATTGTGGGCATTGTTGGACTCCTTGGTTTGTGATTTTCCTTCAATTACTTTCTGAAGGGCTGGATTTGTGGCTACGTATTGTTTAAATTTGTTTTTATCCTGGAAAATTTTGTTTTCTCCATTTATAGTGAATGAAAGCTTGGCTGGGTATAGTAGTCTGGGCTTGCATCCATGGTCTCGTAGTTTCTGCAGTATATCTATCCAGGACCTTCTGGCTTTCATGGTTTCCATAGAGAAATCAGGTGTAAGTCTGATAGGTTTACCTTTATAGGTAACTTGACCTTTTTCCTTTGCAGCTCTTAATATTCTTTCTTTATTCTGTATGTTTTGTGTTTTGATTATTATATGACGAGGAGATGTTTTTTTTTGATCCAGTCGATTTGGTGTTCTGTATGCTTCTTGGACCTTCAAAGGAATATCTTTCTTAAGGTTGGGAAAGTTTTCTTCTATAATTTTATTAAATATATTTTCTGGACCATTGAGCTGTACTTCTTCTCCTTCTTCTATCCCTATTATTCTTAGGTTTGGTCTTTTTATTGTGTCCCAGATTTCCTGAATGTTTTGTGATGAGAATTTGTTGGTTATGCTGTTTTCTTTGATGAGAGTGTTTATTTTCTCTATGGTATCTTCAGTGTCTGAGATTCTTTCTTCTATCTCTTGTAATCTGTTAGTGGTACTTGTCTCTGTAGTTCCTGTTCGTTTATTCAAATTTTCCATCTCCATCCTTCCCTCGGTTTGTGTTTTCTTTATTACTTCCACTTCATTCTTCAAGTCTTGAACCGTTTCCCTTACCTGTTTGATTACTTTTTCTTGTTTCTCTTGGTTTTCTTGGGTATCTTTGAGAGATTTATTCATTTCCTCTACCTTTTTGTTTGTAATCTCTAATTGGTTGTGGCAGTTTTTCACCTCCTGTTTAAGGTCCTCTATTATTTTCATAAAATTCACTTTTGAGTCGAATTCTTCTAATTCTTCTGGATTAGGGTGTACACTTCTCATTTCGGGATTCCTGGATCCTGGTGATGTCACGTTGCCTTTCAAGTTGTTGGGGGAATTCTTGCATTGGCGCCTGCCCATCTTTTCCTTCAAATGGAGCCAGGAGAGGCCTGATGTCTTGGACCAGTCTTTGCTGTGACTAACTCTCTAGGTGTATCTCCTCAGTGTAGGGGCAGGAACCGTTCCCTTCCAGATGAACTCCTCAACACCAAAACATGGATGCGTGGTATTCCAATGACCCGCGTTAAGAAGGCCGAATGCAAGGGGTCGGGCGGGGTCGAGTAGAACACAGGCGACACTGCAGTACAAGCTGGAGGTGCCTGCACTCCCTTTCGGGGGTTGCTGAGGCCGGCCCGCTAGGCAGGCACTCACTGCTCTGGTTGGGTAGCCTTAGTGTAGGGGCGTTTGTGCTCTCTACCGGGACCGTCCGCCCCAGGATAGTACACACTCACCCGTCCCGATGAAACTTCTCGGCACCTACACAGGAACTCCTGGATGCCCCAATGAGCCAGGGACAAAGGGAAGTAGGGCGCAGGCAGAGCAGGTCCAGGAGATCACAGCAGAGACTGCAGCCCCAGCAGCAGGGGCCCGCTTTCCCTGGCGGGGACCTTGAGGCCTGCCCTCTAGTCAGGCACTCACTGCTCTGGGCTGGTAGCCTTAGTGAAAGGGCAGGAAACTGTTCCACAGCTAAGGACCTTGCAGACAAGGCAGGCTTGGGGGTGGGGGTGGGGGGCGGGTGTGTAGGAAAGAAAGCCTTGCAGCAGGAGCTGGGGGGGGGGGGCGTTTGTGCTCTCTACCGGGACAGTGCGCCCCAGGATAGCACACACTCACCCATCCAGATGGGACTTCTCAGCACCTATGCAGGGATTCCTGGTGGCCCCAATGAGCCCGGGACCAAGGGAAATAGGGGGCAGGGAGAGCAGGTCCAGGAGATCACAAGCAGAGACTGCAACCCCAGCAGCAGGGGCCTGCTTCCCCTGGTGGGGACCTTGAGGCCTGCCCTCTAGTCAGGCACTCACTGGTCTGGGCTGGTAGCCTTAGTGAAAGGGCAGGAAACTGTTCCACAGCTAAGGACCTTGCAGACAAGGCAGGCTTGGGGGTGGGGGTGGGGGCGGGTGTGTAGGAGAGAAAGCCCTGCAGCAGGAGCTGGGGGAGGGGCGTTTGTGCTCTCTACCGGGACCGTCCGCCCCAGGATAGTACACACTCACCCGTCCCGATGAAACTTCTCGGCACCTACACAGGAACTCCTGGATGCCCCAATGAGCCAGGGACAAAGGGAAGTAGGGCGCAGGCAGAGCAGGTCCAAGAGATCACAGCAGAGACTGCAGCCCCAGCAGCAGGGGCCCGCTTTCCCTGGCGGGGACCTTGAGGCCTGCCCTCTAGTCAGGCACTCACTGGTCTGGGCTGGTAGCCTTAGTGAAAGGGCAGGAAACTGTTCCACAGCTAAGGACCTTGCAGACAAGCAGGAAGAAAATTCTTACAATACTCAGACCAGCCTTAAACTTGCTCCATAACCAAGAATGGCCTTGAACTTGTGATTGTCCTGTACCCATTCTACAAAGTGATTACTCACTACACATGACCACTCTGGTTAGCCATATTCTAAAAGCCTTTAGGGTTCCAAGTTATTTGACTATACTATTTATAATTGCAGTGGCAATGTGTTGCACAATATAAGTAAATATGGATAATAGAAAATGTCAAAAGACAAAGATGCTTCTATAATATCAAAAGTGTTTGCAAATAGAGAAAAGAATGAGTTTAAGCTTAAATGTCCCACACCATCAGGCAATGGCAGTACAAGAAGAAAAGCTATAGTAACAGTGCTTTACATGGCAATTTTTTGTCTTATCCAATTCTGATTTATATAAGAGGTTTGATTCTTCCAGTTCACTGGAAAATGAGCTTTTTCACAACATATATTTTTATTATTTATTTGTGAATTTCATACAGTGCACCCTGATTACACATCTCATTCCTCCCAGGTCCACCCTCCTACCCTTGTACTACTTTACCAACCAACCAACCAACCAACCAACCAACCAACCAACCAACCAACCAATTAACCAACCAACCCACCAAGTCCAATTAGTATTGTCCATACAAACACATAGTCAAAACCCCAGTCGTCAACCCTTATACAATACTGAGTACTTCCTCAGCCCCCACCCGCATCAGAGTGCTGACAGGCTCTTCACAGTTGAAAAGTGAGTTATTAATCAGATCCTCAATAATGGCAAAGGAAATTAGTGTGTTGAGACATTTTAAAACCACTGAAATTGCTAGTAGACAACTGGAATTTAAGGGTTAACTTCTTGCTTTTACATTTTCTAATAAACTTGGTAACAGGGTATTAAAAGTTTACAAGCTTGAAGCTGGTTCATCATTCTGACTCTTTCTGTTCTGGACCATGGACCACAGCAAATGCATGTGTACCGACCAATAAAGCCAGCACAAGCACATACCCTTTGTAAGAAAGTGCTTAAAATATTTTACTTTATCTGTAACCGCAGTTTTTAATTCTCTGAATCACAGAATTCTCCACATGAACAAGTACCCCTACTTGTTTGCAAAACAGAAAGATGAAAAGAAAAATGAGCTCTCTCACAATCCCCTCTGGGACTAATTACCCGTTCTGACGATCTGACTAGACTGGCTGCTAGGTCTGAATTACAGTCATGAATAAGTTAGATCTTAATTAAAGTCATGTATGGGGTCCAAGAGACAATGTCAAACAGGCAAAAAAATGCTGTTTTCTAATAAGCAGAAATTAGTATTTTAATGCTGTGTGAGGAACTGGGTTTCTGATATATAAGAAATTTTAGGGTTGAAAAATTAACTCATCTGCTGGGGACATTGTCACATACTTGAAACCCCAACATTTGGCAGCCTGAGGCAGGATTATCTGCGCAACTGCTAGTCTAGCCTGGGCTTGAATGAGATCCTATCTTAGACAACAGCAAACAAGCAATGAAAAGTATTACTTATCTTCTTTATATGTAATCTTTTTCAACCTTTTAGTTAGGAATCATGTTGTTAGCTATCAATAACACAAAATCATGTTTTCAAATGTTCCTTATCTTTATTTTATCTTAACACTTATGATAACTTTTACTTCATGTTTGAACATTTTTTTCCATACCTTCCGACATCTGTGTGGATAGGACACAATGAAGTCTGAAAATTTTGGACAGATCAGGCAATATGTGAGAATTAGCTTCTGTAGAAGATATTAAGCCTTAGGAAACCTGCTTCGAGATAGATAATAGAATATTCTTTTTAGAGGCACTTTATATTTAGAAAGTTCATTCTAAAGGCAAAAGGAGAGACTACAACCATTATTCTAATGGTCTTTTTCCATAGAACAATGAAAATGTTCTACACTTGATGCAATTCACTTGAAAGAAGTGAGGCGTTGAGAGGAAGCCAGATCCTCAGGGGCCACTATATTGCTGGGACTAAGCTAACGATACAGAGCATCCCATTAGAGGGAGGCCAAATGCAGGATTCTGTGTGAGTTAATGACCGTCCTTTATTGAGAAGGAACCCTAGTTTAGCATGTAAGAGTGGTTGGATGTCTAACCAAACATGGGACAAGGTTCCAACAGGAAATATCTTTTGAAGACTTTCTATTAGAGTCAGGGATCTCAGTAATTTCTCTAGGAAAGGTAAGGGGTATACATTGTCACATCTGAATAGGACATATACACTTAAAAAAAATCTTACCTTTGCAGTGGATGGTGGGAAGAACTGCAATTATTTCCACTTGGAGGAACTGAGGTAGAGAATCCACAGAGCTGGAAAATGACACTGGCTCTCAAACGCATGTTTTATGATTTTAACGTTAGGGCTTTTTCTTTACCTCTCAGCATTTGTTTAAATGGCACCAAGACCCAGTTTGTGGGGGTGGGATGATAAAAAGAAACACTACCGTTGTCT
Source organism: Chionomys nivalis (assembly GCF_950005125.1). Taxonomy (NCBI): domain Eukaryota; kingdom Metazoa; phylum Chordata; class Mammalia; order Rodentia; family Cricetidae; genus Chionomys; species Chionomys nivalis. The sequence continues at coordinate 56,372,889 of NC_080088.1, read as the reverse complement.
TTTCTAAGGATAAGTATGAAAAACTGAAAGAGTGAAGTTCATAATTTGAGTTTAGAGAGTAAATACTCAGCTACTATCAGCTCTACAAATCCCAGCACGTGATCTCCTACAGAAAAGAAGCAGAAGCTTCTTGTGTAAAATGGGCCCCAGGCTCTTAAATCCTCTTTCATGTATTAGACCATGTATTCATATACTTATGGAGTCAGGTATGACTTTCAATAGAATTTAATCAAGTGACTTCATTTATTCACAGTAAAGTGAATGGAGGTATTTATCCTATACTTATATAATACAGATAAGAAAATATCAGATAAATGTTTTGAATGTGAGGAAAATTCAAAAATAGAGTCAAAATCATAAAATTCCTTTACCAAGAAAAGAGAATAAAACCACAAGTTCTTTCATATATCAACACTAGTATTAAATTGTACAAAAGTGTGTTGAAATGTCACATAATGTTTTCAGAGACGGCAGATGGTCTAGAGTCTGAGAATATTTCATCCACAGTCATATGCACTCATCTCCTCAACAGCTCTCAAGATTCCCATAGTATCTTTTTTAGGACTTGCGGTTTTTAAAGAGTATAGCACCTGAAAAATGATTCTGTCTTTCTACAAAATTGTTTGGACATTTGTGTCAGGAAGAATAACAAACTAAAAATGAATGCAATGCCTTCCACTGTTCCTTTAGAAATCATTCTTCTTTGAGTTTGGTCTGTTAGCATTTCTGATTCTTTTCTTGACCCCCTCCTGAAGCAAAATAACTTCCTGTTTATGATGCCTATTACTATTCTAAGCAACTTACACATGCAGCATAAGAGTGTCTTTCCAACAATTAGAACATGAAATTAGAGTATAAGGTAGCCATTGTATAAAGATACTCTTAAAACAACCTACAAAGTGAGCACCCAAGAAATCTGAATCTATAGCTTATTCTCTCTCGCTCTCCATCTCTGTCTCCCCTCCGTGCATGTGCATATTCTTGTGTGTGCATGTGTGTCTTGGTAGTACACATGTAAGGGCATGTACATGCACATGGAGGCCAAAGGGTGAAATTGATTCTCTTATGCCACTCTGTACTTTAGAATGTGGAGCTTTTCAACATGTCTTGAGAGATCCTCCCATACTGGGATTACAGTGTTCACTGCTGCTGCTGTGTTCTTGCCTTTTCACCCATGGGTATTAGGGATCAAAGTTAGATTGCATGCTTATGTGGGAATCGTTTTATTACTGTACTATCTTGTTAGCTCTCTATTTTCCTTCTCTTTTCTGAGGGCCCACAAAAAGGAGCATTTGGCTTCTTATTAGAAGGCAGACAATAAAACAAACAAATATATTAATGTAGCACCACTAAACACGGCATTAGAATAAGCCCAGGGTGCATGCTCAGAATATTAACTGCTGAGGGAACAGTGAGTACCTTCTCTCTTCAGGATCACATTGGTCTCTTTCAGGGTTAGCGTGGTGGCAGCACTCACTGCTGCATTTCAGTAGATTTTCTTTTCTCTTGTTTTGTTTCAAAGTGCGCAGAATTGAGTCAGTCGTATTTAATGTGTAAATATCACTAGTCTACTTGATGTGGATGTTTTCAGGCTCTCTGATCACCAGTGAGTGAGTAAGTACTATGCATCAAACAAACGAGAATACTGCCTTTGTGCGGTATTTGTTTCAATGGTGTGCACTTCGGCAATTTGTCTATAAATTCACTTTTGTCATCCTGAATATTCACATGATGTAGCTTCCTAGTTGATGGCACTGTGAAAGGAATTAACAATGGCAGGGAGGTTTGCACAAATTATAACAGACATTGTTTGTGGCTTTCAGCCTTTAAAAATGCCTGTTATCAGACTCCCCCCACCCCCGTGCTTAACTAAGCTTCCCAGCTTGACAATGAGATGTAGTTATAGCTGGGACATGGGCAGGTATGAGTGGAAACCTTGCAGAGTGGGTAGGAATGGTTCCCTGGAATGAGGTTGCTAAGATAAACATTATTCCACTCACCATCATTTTTATTTTTATCCCAAACTGAAAGCTATCAGGAAGCAAACATTCTGTTTCTGGAAGCATTTTTTGATGGGAAAGCTTAGTAAAAAGATGCCTCGCTCACAGTCCTTGACCCTCTAGAATATTTGAATATTTATTGATTCCCCTGTACATGGCTTAAGTATTTGGACTCAGGAATCAGCCCATAATCTTCTGGGGACAGGGATCCCACAGACAAGGCATGAACAATGTGTTGCCTATTCTGAAAAATTCTGAATTCTGAAATTTACCTTTTTAGCGAAGGCTTATATATTCATGTACTATTTTCCCCACTTTTCTCTTAGCAATTTTTGTTAAACTCGAGGTTTGCAGTTTTGCACCTGCATACTGTTTTGTCACTGAGGTTGGCTTCCCACTTGGGCTAAAAATTATCCTCCCAATTTTTCCTTTGAATGTAAAATCCCTAAAAGAAAGGTTTTATGTTCAAAGAAAATTTTGGTAGGTTTTTTTTTTTGTTTTTGTTTTTTTTGTTTTTTTTTTTTTTTGGCCTTCTTTGGTACTTTGAGTTTGAAAAGCAGTAAAAACAACTCAACTGGGCAGAAAAAGCAAAACAAGAGTAATGGGGTATGTCTGAAGAACTCAGGGGCACTTTAGGTTTGGATTGGCTGTGGACTGGCATGAGGCTAATGGCCTCTCCATCACTGAGATAGCTGTCGTGGCTGGAACTCATTGAGAACCAATGAGAAACACTCTTTGCTGTCCAGTATTTCAAAGCTTTTTATTGCTTTATTTGTGCAGAGGTGCATCAGGTAAATGGAGTGCTTATAATTATAGGTGTAGTACTAGCCATTAAGGCAAATATATTTACAGCCCCTGTAATTATATTTTGGTAAAAGTTGTTCTGGATGGCTCAACAGGACTCCTCCCTCGGTAATATTTTTGCTTCAATATTTCTCTACTGGTGTAGAACAGCTTATAGTTCAAATACTTTCTCCTCATGATACTTTTGTTTTTGGCATGACCTTCTTCTCTTTCAAGTCTCAGAAGAAAAAAGCAAAACATACAAAGAGTAACATATATATGTAAAGAAGTCCAGGAACTTACTGATTTATCGACATATAGTCACTTAAAAAATTTATAGTCCAATGGCTAATGAAAGAACGTAGGCACAGTGAATATGAGGTTTAAGTAAATTATTTGGCCATGATACTTGAGTTCTTATGCTAATATACTTTGATCTTAGCTATTCTTGCACAGATTTCCCTCTTCTTGAGAATTTATGTAGAACAACACAGCAATAGATGCTATTTACCTTTCTGGTTAGTGGTGATGTGAGCCTTCCTTCTGGAGGGTTTCAAAGCTTACTTAATTAGGCCACCTTTGGGCAAATTGTGTTTCCAACAAATTGAAAGGCATTTAAATTCTTTCAGATCACCTGAGTACTGTTCAGTGTCCTAGTAATGTTAATTTGTCAACTTGGACCCGTGGGAATGGAGCTAATTAAGTCTATAAATAAAGAAAATAAGTAAATAGCTGTAAGGGAGAGTATTTAATCTTTGTGTAACATCGCTGATATGAATTGTGAAATGTGATAGAAATTATTTTCCAAGGTATTTTTCTTATAATTTAAAACAATTTTGAGAAAAATGTATTTTCCACTCTTCTCAGTGGAAGCTCCATAGGTTATACAATTATTATACAATTATTAAAGAAAATATTGTTTCCCACTTTAACTCTTTGAAATGTCCAAATAAATTCTGAATTAAATGGTAGCTTATGGCATTATTTTGAAATGATAGATATCCAATCCTATAAAACCCATTGTTTCTGGACTCAAGAGCAAGACGACTAGTATGGCTTGTGGAAGTTCTTGATCAGTATTTGATCAGAGGAAATCTATGATCTCACACCTTCCCAGAGTCCTCTTCTCATTGGAAAACAGGCTTCTTTTTTTAACCACCAATGTGTTCATTAGTGTTTGGTCCCTGGCTATTGACATGATGTCTCAGTCTACTCTAATTACATTCCTGTTCCCAACTCCATGTATAAATAGTAGTCTGTACCAGGATCAGGAAAAAGATCTTTTCATGGTTTTGAATGTATGAAAGTTAAGAGAAAGCAACGTTAAGTTTAAGGAAACAGCAAAATTATTCACTGGGATAAGCCAATATACAGCTTTCTCTCAGCTGAGATAAGGAGGCCCATGTGCAAACAACAGCAAAAAGTGGAGTTACATGTTACAGCTGACTTAGAGGGTAGTTTGGGATGAAAGGGGAAAATATAAAGGACAGATCGACTCAGTTTTGAGTAGTTTAAAAATTTAAACCATATGGAAAACACAGAATGATCCACCTGAACTTTTAAAAATGTATTTTATTTTTAGGTATGTTTGTGTGCACGTGTGCTCGCGTGTGTGCAAATACGGCATGCATATGCAAGGAACCCTCAGAGGCCAGAACTGGGTATTGAATCTCCTGCAGTTAGAGTTGCAGAAGGTTGTTTGTCACTCTATGTGGGAGCTGGCAACCAAATTCTTGATCCCTGAAGAGAAGCAAATGCTCTTAAGGACTGAACCACATCCCTAGACCTAACCCTAATTTCCCAGATTTCTTTATTTCCCAAACTTTATTTTTTTTTAATTGAGCTATACTTTTTTTCCTAACTCCTCTTCCTTCCTCCCATCTTCCCTTCTATCCTCTCTCTCTGGCTCCCACACTCCCAGTTCACTTAGGAGATCTTCTCTTTTTCTCCTTCCTAGGTATATCCATGAATTTCTCTTAGGGTCTTCTTTGTTGTCTAGGTTCTCTGGGGTTGTGGACTGTAGGCTGGTTATTCTTTGCCTTATGTCTAAAAGCCACTTATGAGTGAGTACATATTATATTTGTCTTTCTGGGTCTGGGCTAACCCACTCCGTATGTTTTTTTTTTTTTTTTTTTTTTTTTTTGTCCATCAATCTTTTTTCATATCCATGCTCTTTAGTATGCATAGCAGTGAAAAGTATTTTCCTGTAATTCAACATTGGTGATCTCACCTTTTGCTTTAGAAAGTGAGTATTTGTGGTAATCATAAAATAAAAGCATAAAATATGAAATCAATCAACAAAAGAAATATAGCCAAAATGCAGAAAAAGAAGGAGCATTGAAATCCTTACCCTATCTATGTTGGAATACTGTTTAACTTCCTACTTACAGGATGGCTCAATAAATTGCTCTTTATTTTGTTAAGTTGGTTTCAACCATGCTTAATTTTAATGTGACTTAAACTATTCTTTTGTTTGAGAAAAATCAATCTCCCCCCTAGAAACCCTCCTTTCAAAGTAAATTATTGAGGAAAAGATGACAGATGTATGTGGATAATGATAGAGTACTCATTATAAATTAATGAAAAATTAAAATCAGGGGTGGGAGAGATAGCTCAGAGGATAAGAGCACTAACTGCTCTTCCAGAGTTCAATTCTCAGCAACCAAGTGGTGGCTCACAACCATCTATAATGAGATCTGGTGCCCTCTTCTGGTGTGTATATACAAAATAAATTTAAAAATCTTTTAAAAAATATTTAAAAGGTCAAGAAAAATTAAATTTAAATGTTATAGTTATATTCATCCATAAGCAAGCTAATAAATTAACAGTAGGAAATTTACATGTTTTCTTATAGTGATGGACGAAAGGATTCGGTGTTCAGTGTGAAGTAAACTTTAGAAAATATCTTCTAAGTACCAACATGGCACACTTATTTACTGAAACAAATGTTGCCAGTGATTGCTTAACTAAATATTGGCTTTTATTTTCACCCATGAAGTGCATTTTACTGTTTTCACTCATTTAATTTTATGTCCACACACAATTCCATTTGATTCTTCCTTTTGATTTTCTTCCCATTCAATGAAATGTCTCTTTTAGATGCTGCAGTCACTTTAGATTTTGTGATAAAACAAAACATTTAAAGCTAACTAATTTCAGAGAGATTATTTTTTATTCGCCTTTTGTTCTTGAGCAGACCTCACAAGAGTAAAGTGAAAATATTGGCATGTAGTTGTTTGTTTTTTGTTTTTCATCCATTTCTTAGACATGAACATCTTTCCCTTCTCTGCCTCTCTCTGTTAATCTATTTCTCTTTATATGTGTGTGTATCTTATTGTCTCTGTCTCTGTCTATTGTCTGTCTCTGTCTTTCTTTTTTCTCTTCCAACTGGTGAAAACAGAAACAAAGACTAACCAACAAAGACTAACAGAACAAACTAAGCCAAACCAAACCTCTATTGTAGATGGATGTCGATGGACACCATTGCATAAAACCTCATGAACTCATTTTCTATTACAGGAGAGATTATTTATCCAGTCATTACACAGCCATTCATTTATCTTTTTAAAGAGAAAAAGTACTCATCAATTTTATAGTTTATATGATTTGAATGTATATTTTAAGTATGTATTTACAATTTTGAAAGCATATATCTAATGACCTCTCATATATAATAGTCATGTGAAGATTTCTAAACCAAATGTTCATAAATTATAAAATTAGTTTTAGATCATTTCGTTAATTTTTGGTTATTATCAGTAATTAGATCATTGTAACTATTTTGTTGTCTCCAAAATACAATATTTTTAAATCAAAAGTAGATATTTTTCATAAGGTATATTCTAGTGATGCCACCCCCAGATCCTTCCCACCTCTCTACACACTCAGATTCACATCCTTTCTTTATCTCACTAGAAAATACATGAAAATAATAGTAAGCAATAAAATAAGATAAAGTAAAAGCAAACAAACCTGCCAAGGACCGGCTCAGGGGAGCCACTCAGACTGTGGGAGAAGCAGGGTCTTGGTAACAGGAAGGCACAAGTTCGGTGAATGACAGACAGACACAACACACAAGAAAGTGGTTGGAATCTGCTGCGATTTTACTGAATTCATGTTTTCATTATATAGTATTCAAACAAATAACAAATCAGAAGGTCATGTGTCATTGGTTGGCACAGTATGAAAGCTTCTTTTAGTCACATCAGCAATATTTAAGAAAAGCATATTATCAGGGACAGGTGTTAGACATAAAGCATCCTTAGAAGAGGAAATCTTGTCCTTGGGAATGTAAACCTCAGACAAGTGGTTTCATCTTATGAATAGAAAGTTTCTTTCTCATTATCACTATCATGGCCCTTCCTCTTTCTAACCCTTTTTTTATCTCACCTAGTGACCAAATATACCTAATCAGTTCTCTGCACCTGCTGAAATATGCTTTTTAGTACCTTCTTATGCAGACACTATGGGGGTTGGGATTTAGCAAGCCTATCCATAAAGTTCAAAGTATAACACTCTTTGTCTATCAACATTAACCCATCTATTCCCTTGCTCATCATACACCCCGTGTATGACAAAGGTTCTGCTGTAGTCTTATACATTCCTATACTGTGCTTCCTTATCCCAGAGCTGTTCCTGAAGAGATAATCCTTGTCTTGTAGATATATAGAATATCATTATTATAAAAGAGATTGTACAAAGCCCATATCCCGCATAGCCAGCTAATCGAGAAACCTGTCTATGCCCCAAGGGCGGCCAATACCGGACTGTCTGCCATTGACCTCCAGGAAGCCTAGTCCCATAGGACACGTAGCTCCCTTCTGGCATAATGACATATGTCATGTCACACAGATGACACTGTAGTTGGTGTGGCACAAACCAGCATAAGACAAAACAAACACAAACAAACCAAAGAAAAAGTGCAAGAAACACATACAAACGCAGTGGTGCACACATCAACACGCAAAAAAAATCCATAAAATAACAAAACTGGAAAACATAATATGTAAGACAAAGACATGAAAGGAAAAAAGGACAAAGCATTATAATATAAATAATAGTTTTTTGTCAATGTCTTTTGATTCAGAGTTCTGCCAATGCACAATCACTTGACAATACATTTTAAAATGCTGGAAAGCTACAGCAAATTTGAGACTATATTAAAAGATGTTTATTATATCCAATATCTAATAGAGGCAATCATACAAAGGTTTCCAAGCCATTTCAGAAGATTCATTTTATAGGAACAACATTATGATAATTTATCATCAGTGTTATCTTCTGGATACTATAGTGTTGGTGGAGGTAAAGATTTGCAGCCCTCCTTCTCTCTACCCATGGTCAGCATTCACCTAATAGCCAGATTCCTACCTAGCATTAGATTTATGCATTTGTTTTTGGTTCAAGGTTTCTTGCTCCCACTGGCAAACACAGATGCTTCTTAACTCCTCTCCACCTGAATGTGCACAGAATATAATTATAAGAGGAACTAACATTATCTGAAATGCATTTCTGTTTATGCCTGTAGACCAAGGTCAGAACAATTCATCTGAAAGATGGTAGCACTGTGGATTATGCTAGGCAATATTTTTCCCAGGGATGTGATACCATATACTACAAATAAGCAAAGTATTCACGCAAATTCTCTGCTGGCCTCTCTGTCAACTCTGGTTTAGTGTCATTAAATATGAAGTATAGTAAATAGATTGCTGGGAATGCAAATGTTTCTAGTGGTGAGTATTTTGTTCATATGTTAAAATAACAGTGTGAGGATTATTTTTATGTTTCAACTTGATGGGGCTCTGGAGTGCCTAGATGTGGAAAAGTCGGTTATAAATTCCCAAAGTAGCAGGCCCAGTGATGTTGAATAATACCATATTTAAGGACCCTTCACTACATTGCCCAGAGCAATTTGTGACATTGTGACAACACTGTTGAATCAGTAAGCTTCTTTAGACAAAATCTGTTCTTTGAGGTTAGTGTCATAGAGGCTCAGGCCACTGGGGTCCTGGCAGTACATTGTTCCCAGAAGACATCTTCTGTTAGTAAAGTAATGTATTTTCACCTTAGAAAATAAAATTGCATGTCACTTTATTTATTTTGAAATATTTTATAATAACTTTTTTTGCAACTAATCAACTAAACCAACTAAATTAATTTTCTAATGAACTCTGACTTTTGGGGAACCACATTATTTTTTTTAAAAAAGATTCATGTAAAAAAGAGAGCAATTGGTGACTAGCATGCACGTGTTGTCTTAGAGACAGGTAGAGTTGGGAATCTCAGACATTTTAAGACATTCCATTATCTGCTTGACTCTGTGTGTGTGTGTGTGTGTGTGTGTGTGTGAGAGAGAGAGAGAGAGAGAGAGAGAGAGAGACAGAGACAGAGACAGAGACAGAGAGAGAATGTGTGGGGGGTGTAGTGTATGTTTGCTCATCTTCCATAGCTCCTCTATTAGTTCTCACTTTGGGTTAGAAGAAAATGGTAAATGAAGTCTGTGTGGTATTAATCATGGACAGAAATAGAAGCTAATGCCTTGAACTGCCACTGTTTGTTTAAAAAAAAATCGTAAAAGTACTCAGTAGAGAATTCCAGTCTTGTCCTGCCATGAAACTTTCAGCATTGCTGTTCTCATCACTGCCACTGTCATCAATAACTTCATCCTGGGGATACAGAGGTCAGAACTGTAGGATGGCAGAAGACAGAAAACTCTGGTTACCCGGTGACTGTCTTTTGACAACAGACTCTAACTATATTTTCAAGAAATCATTTCTATATAAATGTTATGATATTCTGTAGTTGAAAGACACTTTGTATCAGTCTAAAACATGTTTTTAAAAATGAATTTTCAAAATATATGGTCTGTGTCAGCTGGTTTCTAGAATTTGAGCTTTAGTTTTGGTTTTAAATCTTTATTTAAGAAGCAAGTGTATGGTCAGAAAAATAATGCCTCTATCAAAGAACAGAGGAATTTGATACTGGGTAATTGTTTCTATGGGACTATTTCATGCAAATGAATCCTTCAACATTCAGCAGCTAGGTGGAGAGCAAAAATATTGCTTACATCTTATTAGAAAGATAATCATATGTTATTGTGTGAACAGGCAGTATCGTTGTGTTTAAGTTCTTTGCCTTGGATTGCAGGAAGGGAGTTTCAAAGCGAGATACTTGGTAGATAACTCTACACAAGAAGAAAGCGCTGGAGCACATTTCATGTGAAGACATAACTCTTCAAGTTTCTGGTTAAAAAGTAGATAAAGAGCTTGGAATAAACTTGGAATAACTTTTCCTTAAACACATTGGAGTTTTTGGAATTACCAAGAAATCCTCAATGAGTTAGAAAAATGTAATTTAAAAAAGTATGGAGCTGGGGGACTTTGGTCAGTTACCTGCTTCCCTTTATCGTTCCTAATATTTTCATACTATTTATATCAAACACCAATGATAAATTATAAAAAACAGAATTAAAACTAAAAATGAATAAATATTTTTACAATGTTAATACCTCTTTTTATTGTTTATAATGCTTTTAGTAACTCTAGGAATTTCATACACTCAATGTGTTTAGATCATGTTCATCTGCCTACTTCAACTCCTCCCAGATCATCCATCACCTCCCTATACCCCAAATTCATATAATTCATGTTTGATCATGTTTGAATTCTCTATCTCTGTCTTTTTTTTCTCAACTTAGTAACTCAATGAATGAGCCCTGTTTATGTTGCTGTGCTGGCCAACTGCTCCTGGGTGTGGGACTTGTCCTGGAGTTGATACACTAGATGGCACATGTTAAAAAATAACCTAACTTTCTCTTTCCCATAACTAGGGGTCAGAATATATGCCCACCTCTCGCCTCCGTGTGGAGAACCTAGCTTGAGCTCCTGAAGGTCTAATGCATACTATTCCAGTCACTGACTTCATGTGTGTACCCGTATGCCCTGATGTTTCTGTTTTTTTGTTTTGTTTTGTTTTTGTTTGTTTGTTTTGTTTTGTTTTGTTTTTTTGAGACAGGGTTTCTCTGTGGTTTTGGACCTGATGTTTCTGGAAAACATTTTCCATCAATTCATCCATTACTTCTGGTTATAAAAATCTTTCTGCTCTCTCTTTCGCATTGATCACTGAACCTTCAGGGGAAAGTCCAGATATATACCTCTCATTTAAGATTGAGGATTCTGATACCTCTTTTTTTCTTCACATTGTCCAGTTGTTAATTTCTGGGCTAATTGTAGTCAACTTCAAGAAGATTCTCTGATGAAGAATGGTCAATGCACTGTTTTATTGGCAACAGCATGCACATTTTGGGAAATCTATGGAATCCCACTGACCAATAAACCCCCACAACATAGGAAAGGAAAAAAGGAAAGAAAAGAAAAAAGGGTAAAAATTTCTTTTTCTGGGGCTTTCATTTGGTCAGTATGATTTCTCCTTTGTGTTCCCTTACTATAGGATAATTCCATTTAAATTCTTTATATATTTATATATGTTAGGAAACTTCTCCAGTAGTAGGTTTCCCTTATAGGTTTTCCAAAAGGTCCTTCTATCCCATCTAATCTTTCTTGTTATGAAAAGGGAAAAGGGAAATATTGAAACAGAATAGATTGGATTTTATTGTATTTTTAAAATTAACTTACAAAGTAACAAGGTTCATACATATTTTATTCTGGTTGCCTACTCCACTTCCTCTGTCTCACCTCCCTGATTCCTCCTCACCACTGTATCTTTTATGTTGTAGCATTTGCCCTCCCACTTTGTTGTATTGTCTTCCCCAGCTCCTCCACCCCTGTAAAACATAGCCCATCTCATGGGTCCATCCCTAGCTTCCTGGCTTCATTCACCATTACTTCCATCTTGAGAAGGATTTAAATTTTGTGATTTTAAAATGTGTTGTAGGGGAAAACATAAAATCCAGTGTAAAGCTGGGGCTACTCTACAGAAGAACATACAGCAGGAACTAATATGCTTGCAGAGGTTACCCCCACCAAAGGCAAGAATGTATCCTATTACAAGGTTGAATTACATTTCAAGGAAATCTAGATTTTTCAGGATGAACAAGACTTTAATTCAGAATATGTTTAACAAAACATATTTGGACCCCCAAATTAAACTTTGAATATTGGTGAATATGTATATAGGCATGCATTGCTTGATGACAAGGGACATATTCTGAGAAATGTGCCTTGAGGTGATTTCATTACTGTGAATACATCAGAGAGCGTGCTTAATAAATATAGCTGATGTACACAGTCCCTCAGTGTAACCTCATGCTCCAGCCAACGGCCTTAGAAAACATAAGACACACGAAGCTGCAATGATCATAGCATGTCATATGCTTCATTTCTTTTTATAAATAGAAATACAAATACTCTGAACTTCTTATCAGCATACACTACAGTAAATACAGACCAGTAAAGCCTATTTATTGCTATTGTTATGTACAGTGTACCATTTTGTGTGTTATAAAACTGACTGACAACACAGTAGGCTTGTGTCTGTCAGCATTGCTACAAACACACCCCCAGTTCATTGCAGCAAGTATGCAATAGCTACTGGATAGTTTAGTTTCAGTAGGAAATAGGCCTCTTACAACTCTTTTCAATTCTTCCGGGATCACTGTCGTGTATGCCGCCTGTCACTGACTCAAATACTATTCCACAGGAAAATGCTGTAATACTTCCTGACTTAGCTGTGCACAGTTCATAATTATACTGGTGTTTCCCATACTCTGTTATACAGGATCTCATTTGAATATCTCTTTTAGTGGCATCCAAACGTTATTCTTGAATGTTCTTCCTAAAGATAATGCTAATGATTGCCAGTCAGCATCTAGTCCTCCCAACCCAATTTCTTGAGTTAAACAAGTACTAAAAATATGAGCCCTGAAACTCACAAGCCTGACCTCTGCCTTCGGTGTGCATGATTTACGTGTCTCTTTTTTGGAAATTATGCTTTCTAAACATTTCAGTTGCTGAAAAGAGCAAAGCTCCTGAAGCACTCTAGTGTAATAGCAATGCAATATTTATGAAAAGATTCCCCAGTTTAAAATCTAGTCAAAGCTTGGGGCAGTCTCCAAAATAATTGTTGATTTGCAGTTACTTGTTTTAAGATAAGACTTGCAACATAATGCACATAATTTCTACATTTGGGGCAAACAGTATGTTTGTTGAAAAGCATTTAGGCAATACAAGTCTTCTTAAGTAAAGTAGGAAGCTTTAAAGCAAGGTTTAGGAGACTGCAATGGCAATCCTTCTGTTGTAACAGCTGCCTGGGATGGGAGTACTCCCTCAAGAGTCTGCTTTCCTGGGAGGTTTAGAAAAAAAAGGGCACGGGCTTAGTTATTATTGGCAAAAGTAGAGCAGTCACCCGGGGAAATAACAGAAGGTCTAAGTTTAAGGCTTTCTGTATCTGAAAGAGGAAAGAGTGCTATTAGAATTTATTGGATGACCAGCAACATTGGCCAAAGTAATAATAGCTAGCATGGTACTGACTGTCTAGCTACTTCTGTACTCAGTGCTTATAAGTGAATCTCATTTAATCTCACAGTATCAGAATCCCCATTGTAAATGGGGAGACACTGAGCATCATTGAGGTGCAGTTTATAGCTAGGTTTGGGTAATGAAAAAGAGACAGAAACAGCTGTCCTTCTGATACTCAAGCTCTTGTTCTGATGATCAAACTACACTAAATGACCTATTGACTTTACTAAATGATGTTACTAAAAGTCTAAATGACTTTTCATTAACTTAGGAGTTCCCATGGCTCAAATAACCAGCTGACAATTCTTAATGCCCATTTCATGAACCCTAAGGGTAGGAGCTCATAGCTATTGGGAAACTTCACAGTTGATATAGCTAAAGCAAAATTATTGTCCAGATAAAGGTGTGAACTCACACACACAATGACAATTCAGTATTAAGCAGCAACTGTGATTGTAGTACAGAAAGAATTAGATATTTTGTTATCTTTCTGGGTCCACCATAGCTCTAATAATATTAACCTCATAAACCGTATGTGACTATCCTTCCACTGATTTGAGTACTGCAGGCTGGACCAAAGAATGTTCTCAGTTCAGACTAGGAAGCATTTTCCCCCAACACAATATTTTTATTGATTAGTTGGAAATTTCACATAAGGCAACCAGATCACATTCATGTCCCTGTCTTCATGGGTCTACTCCCCCTTAAAACAGCCCCCAAAGAAAAGAAAAAGAAAAGAAAATATCAAGTCCAATTTATGTTACCCATACACTCACTGGAGCATGCTCAAACTTCAAGTGCCCGGCCCCTTAAAGAAGACTGAGTTCTTCTGTACACCCACAGCCACAAGAAATGACCACATTAGAGAACTACACTTCAGGATCCCTATTACAATGTTTAAGGGTTATCTTCAATGGCTTTCTGTCTAGACTTTTTTCTCTTTTGGAAGGTGTGGGGAGGGGTAGATGAGGTTGGGGAAGGGAGGTTGTCACAGAAGCCTTCTATATCTCTTATTCTCAACTGTGAGTCTGCAGTCATCAATACCACTGCAAAAGAAGCTTCCTTGCCCTTTATGGTCAGCAGCAACACAGATTATAAACTTCCACATGGTTTATGGTAGTAGCACAGATCATGAACATCAACACAGCTCTTGGATGCATCATGGAACAGGAACATGGATATCAACAAGGCCTTCAGAGGTTACATGAACCATGAACCTCAACACGGTCTCCAGCTGCAGCATAGACCACCACAGACATCCACATAGCTTCTAGCTCCAGCAAGGACCACAGAAATCATCCTGGCCCTCATTGACGGCACAGGATATAGATACCAGCATGACCTTCAGTGGCAACATGGACTGCAAATGTATCATGGTTTCTGGTGGGAACACAGACCACAGATATACACATGGCTTCTGGCCACCACATGGACCACAGATACCAACATGGCTTCAAAAGCAGCATGAACCTCAGTCTACATCTTGGGCTCAGGTGGCAGCACAGGTCACAAATATCAACATGGCCCTTGGAGGTAACTTGAGCCACAGACATCAACGTGACCTCTGGCAGCAGCACAGACCATGGTTGCAACAGATCCCCGAACTCTGCCATGGATTATAGATACCCACATGGATTCCAGGGAAAACATAGACTTTGGAGGTCTGGAAAGCTAAAATACGAAGCATCAGCCAGGTGTTCCCAGAACTTGGGAGGCAGAGGAAGGCAGCTCTCTGTGAGTTTGAGGCCTCTGGACTACAGATGGAGTTCCTGGACAGCCAGAAATATATAGTGAGATCCTGTCTGAGAAACAAAACAAAACATCAAAAAACCAATAAATAAATAATAAGTAAATATAATAAATGATACTTTATTGTGTTCACTCTGTTCATAACCTGGGTCAGCATTTGGCAATACCTATTAAAGAAAATTGCTTTGCCATAAAATGAGTAACAGAAAATAATGGCGAAAAGATGGATGTATTTTGGGACTGGTATGTTCCTTCATAGAGTGTTAAGAACAGAGTTTCTTTCCTTCTCTGTCATACATTGACAGTCATTGTCAGACCAAATCTCGCAGAAGATTTGGGGCTTACAGAAGCTGTTGTCATCATGTCTTGTCTATTGAATTTGGTTTCAAATTTTCCAGTCCCAATCTGCTGGAGGTGATGATAAAGACTCTTTCCTATGCTTCTCTACTCTGCCTTTTTCTTTCTGTTTCTTCATGCCTTTTAGATGTCCTATAACATTTTTTGTAATGAATTTTTAAACATTATCAAATCTTTGGGAATTGCATTGTATTTTAATAGTATGTATCCTCCACCCAAATCTATGCCTACCTAACTTTGTGTTTTCGTTTGTTTTTTAAATATCATTAGTTTCCAATAGTGTTGCCTATATACTCCTAGAGGCATGTCATCTACTATAGAATGTTGCAACTTTTGGGGGCCCACCCTTAAGTAACCTAACTCTCCCTCTCTCTGAAACAACTCAGCATCCATATTTCCTTTGCTGGAGTGAGACTTTGTACTAATACCCTCTCCATGGCAAAAAAAAAAAAAAATTGTCTGACTTGAGCTTGTGGAAGTCTTGTGTGCTTTCATAATCTTTGTGAGTTTATTTTATTTTATTTTGTAAAATGTCTTTGCTGTATCTGAAAATGTTGTTTCCTTGTGGTTGTCCTCTATCCTTGGCTCTTACTCTCTTTCTGTCTGATGTTCCACAATGGTCTTTGATCCTTTGGAAAAGGAGTTTGTGATACAAATATTCCATTTAAGGTTGAACATGCCACAGTTACTTTATCTCTGTACTTTAACCAATTGTGAGTCTAATGTCATCCACTATAAGCAAGAAGAAGCCTCTCTAATGAAGTTTGAGAGATAAACTAGTCTATGCATATTTCTTTAAATTTTTAATTTTATCCCAAAAGATGTAGAGAAAAAACATGGTTTGGTAACCTTTTCAATCTCTGTTCATAGGTCCCCCAGGAACTAACCATCATAGCCGCGAAGTTTTCTGAGTCAAAGTTGTGTGTACTTTAGAATCTTCTAAATTCACTTGTCACCATTTATATCACTTTTCTCACACCCTTTTTATTGCCTTCATTTTTCTTAATACATTGCAATGATTTAGGGGTGTTCACCACTGGGATCCATTGTGACTAAGTGGGAGTTAGTGGAACCTTTCAGAGATGGGTCTGCGTGGGGGCTCTTAGTTAACAGTAGAGCTGTGACGGCAGCTGCATTTGAAAATGTTGAAGTACCATTGGAACTGGCTATCAACAGAGGTCAGAAGATTTTGGAGAGAGCAGTCCCCAAAAGGTCTAGAATATGTAAACAAAACACGTGAACATGGAGAATACAGAAGATAAAGATAACGATTCAGAAGATAAAGGTAATTCAGAAGATAAGAGGTAAGGATTCTCCAACAAAGAGGACTGTTCTGCCTGAAGCTGGAGGAAAGGCTATCTTTGTTAAAAGAAATCTTGGCTGTGTGTGTATCCACACTGTACAGAATTTTATAAAGCTGATAGAAAGAAGATGGCATAGAACGTTTGTTGGAAGAAAATTTAAAGACAAACAAACATTCAGAATGTGCCTTGGGCCGGGCGGTGGTGGCGCACACCTTTAATCCCAGCACTCGGGAGGCAGAGGCAGGCGGATCTCTGTGAGTTCGAGACCAGCCTGGTCTACAAGAGCTAGTTCCAGGACAGGCTCCAAAACCACAGAGAAACCCTGTCTCGAAAAACCAAAAAAAAAAAAAAAAAAAAGAATGTGCCTTGGATATAATGGGGCTGTTTTTATTCATATTTAAATGAGATGTAGAAGCAACAGGAACACAGTAAAGAGACGAAGAAATTTATGAATGGGCAGAGAAAAGAAAGACGAAAAAGAACGTTAGGTTTGGAACAAAGAGAATGGATACTAGGGTCATTTTCAAGCATTCTAATTATCAAAATGTTTTAGTTTAATTTCTGTTGATGTGATAAAATGCCCTAGCAAAAACAATTTAGAGGGGAACATGTTCATTATGGTGAACAATCTCAAGTTACAGTTCATCATAGCAGAGGGGTCAGGGCATCAGGGAGCTAAAGGAACTTGCCGCAGACACAGTCAGGAGCAGAGAGAGAATAAACACACACACTTGCTATTTATGCTTAGCTTTATCTTTCCTTATAAAAAATAGCCCACTTCTCAAATATATTGAGTGGTCATACCCACTTTTGGACTGGGCTTTTCCTACATTCATCACCATAATCAAGACACTCCCACACCTACATGTTCATAGGCCAACTTGATCTAGATAATTCCTCATTGAGATTCACTTTCCAGTTTGTTCTTGGTTGTGCCAAGTCAACAGCTTAAATCTATCATTCACACAAACCCAAGAAAAAGATCTTTAGAAAAATCTCTCCCATCACAGGCCTAGAGAGTTTCCAGGGTGGAAGCAAAACCTTTATAGGCTCAGTGCTCAGTATTGCCTTAAGATTTTGTTCCTTGGGTTCAATGGACAAAACACTGCGTGCATGTGGTCCAAGCATGCCCATGTCTAACTTGAAATGGTGTCAGAGCTTCATAGCTTGTAAACAGGCCTATTGATGTGAAGAATACAGGAAGTGTAGTACCACAGTGGTTTCCACCAAAATTTTCAGGGAGAGACTGGGAAGGCAGGCAGAAGCATGCAGCAGCATTTAACACCCAGCAGAGAGAGGATTCAGAGAGAGAGAACGCCTCCCATCATGCAGCTGTGGGAGGGGAGCTTCAGTGAGGACCTCAGAAAGCTAGAGTGACCATCTGTGTTCGAGGCTTGCCTAGGAAACCTGCTGATATTAGTACATAGCTCACGCAAGAGAGCATCTACATGGGAGGGGTTTGTCAGAGACTTTGGCTACATATTCCTGTCACAATGTGCATAAGAAATTGGACTGGAGTGTCTGACCTGCCATATTGTCTTGCTGTGGGTTGATTGCACATCACCAGTTGTTTATTTCTCTGTACTAATAGTGCTTTGTGTCTGTCTCACTATTGTAGCTTGCAAATGTCTGATGTAAGAGGCATGTTTCTTTGATGTAACAGGTACTCAAAAAGGAAAGATTTTTTTCTTCAATCTCAGAGAAGATTTCAGAGTCAGATTTTTGAGATGCTGCAGAATAATAAAATGTTTGAAATTATTTGGGATAAGATAAATACATTTTGCACTGAGAGATGGACAGTACTGACAACAGGCAGTGGGGATACTTTGGTTTTGAGTTTGTCTTTGAAAGATTAATATGTTGGAAATCTGGCCACCAGTGTGGAGATGTAGTAGGACCTACAAGGAATGGGGTTAGTGTGAATTCCTGAGATATTTACATGAACTGCCCTCAAAGGGATTAAGGTACCTCCTTTAAGATCCTATGCTCTCATGAAGTAAATTGATACATTAGTTAGTATAACCCTGATTCACTCTGTGGCTTCCTATTGAAAGATATGTCTTCTCTTGTTACTTGCAATACTATGATTGCTATCCACTCCCAGGTGATGAAGCTAAGGCCAAGAGGTATGCTTCACCACGGTCAGTGCAACACTATTTCAACTTTTATCATACAATGCTTAGAGCAAAAGAGCCTTTTTCCCTTTATAAATTTAGCCTGCCTCAACTGATTCATTATAGTCACCCAGTATTGCCTTAGACATGCACCAAGTTCTAACTAGGAATATTTTCTGTTGCCTCCGATGCTTTATTTATTTGTTTTTTAAATCACTGGTGTCCTCACTTCTCAAATGTCACTGCTAACCAGCTCCTGTGATAGTTCTGACTCAAATAGCACAGTATAAAACAAAACAAAACAAATCAACAGTTCATTTATTTATTTATTTGCTCATTTATTTACTTATTTTAATAGTGATGGCCACTAAACCCAGGGCCTAAAAACAAGTAGGCAGCTGTGCTGGCAATGACTTGTAGCTCCCAGCCTGCCCCACCCCTATTCACTATAATCCTTTATCTTCTTGCTTCCAGGTAGGATATACTTGTTTATTGGGTTTATGTTTTCCTGGTTCCCACCAGGGCCTTCTCAGGTATATCATAAGCTACATTGTTAATACTCAGTAATTTCTGACATATGGTTTCTCCGAACATATGCACCAAACCAGGGCAAGTTTTAACAGCTACTTTATCAAGTGCAGAAGATTTTTGATAAAGATTAGGGTTTGAAGGGCTCTCTCATGCTCTAATTCCCCATTTTGTCTTTCATGGGGTTTGCTTAAATTGAATCTGCTTTCTCTGCACTTTAGCAAAACTTAACATGTGATTTAATTAGATTTGTTCTGATAAAGTCTTTGTGTTATCATCCTAAATATTTGCAGTTCATTACAACCCTGTCACTTAAGGCATATTTTGACACAGAAAGACAATATTGCCTGTATGTGTCCTCACTTAATGTAAGTAATGTGTAGCCTGCAAAGTAGGAGCTATGATACTTTTTCAATTTTAGTCTGATTTTAAAATGCAATAAGAAGTCCCTTAGGCATAAAAATAACACTCTAAAGGATTTTATTAGACAAAGGAGAATTTTATGGTGTGAATAATTGGTCTCCAGGTTTTAGTACTTTAATAATCTAGAGAAAAATCTTAATTTATTTGACTTCTTTTGTATATGTAAAAAGACAAAAGAATGGTTCTAAGAATAATATTAATAACAATGAAGGGATAATAGGGTAATTATCAGATGAAGTAAAATAATTATAACAGAACACACTGTGGAGTGCAGTACTTTTGAAATACTAAAATTATGCTTCAAATAAAAACAGGAAATAGTTGAGGGCCAATGCTGGAATGCACAATGTTGGAACTAGAGTGAATGCTATTTTAGTTATAAGACAAAAAGTATTTGAACTGAAAGGCACCAAAACTTCTCAACTGATGAATCTGATTTTTAAATCTTGGTAACTGAGTCAATATCATTATCATTTTCAGTTTTTTCTTAGTTTTATTTTTTGCTCAGTTTACTTCCTAGAAACTTGGTTTATATATCAACTTCCGAATTTTCTTTTCTCCACTAAGGAAACAAGCACAGATTGCTTGTCTTTCTAGTCCTTAAAAATATCTGAAAATGTCGAGACGTGGGGAATTCAACCATCCATACTCTGAATGGAAATACTTTATGTTTCTGTATCCCATCCCTTCTTTTCTCATTAGCCTGTTGTTCTTCATTTACACAGCTTATGAGGACACACTAATTCACACATTCTTATTTTCTAGAAACTGACCCAATGGAGGTTTTCTGCGCATTTCTCAAAGCCTTCCCTGCCTTCCAAGGCACTTGTCTCATAGGACTTCAGAACAAGAGACATGCCTTTGATTTGGGCATTTCTTTCCTTGATATAGTGCCTATACCTGTTACTGAAGGTACTTATGAAGTACAGTCTCTTCTTTGCACAGCTTGTGTTGGCTGGTGATGCCATGTCTATCTTTCTAAAGGTCGTCCTTGGTCCCTGCATTGGCTACTGCAGAGCTAGGCTCTGCTCTCCCTGTGTGACACACAGTCCTGCTCTGTCTTTTGATGGTGAAGATGAAAAGCTCCTGCCATCACACACTTGCACACTGCTGCCACATGGTCAATAGAATGTGACTCTACTCCAGAATGGTTCTCAGCTTTCATTCTTTGTAGCCTGTGTCTTTGTGGAATCAAGCCCTGGGATAAAGTCCATCATCCATCTCCAGTTCAAATCCCTGTTTATTACTCTAGTTTCTGGGATGACTGACAGTGAGGATACAATTTTTATTTCAGGGATAATTCTATCTTCACCCACCAGGTCACAGACTTGACCCATGCCTCCAATAAAGTTATTAAAATGAACTTGAGATTAGTAAATTTTATGAAATCTAGACATTCAGCCTTATAATCACCGTCTCACTTGTATTAAAACCAGAAGGATATGTTTTCAAATTTTAAAAGTTTGAGCTAAATGATCTACCAGGATAAATATAATAAATCTTAACAATGAAGCTTATTCTGTAGAAGGTCAATAGGAAATAAGGAAGCAATATTTTAAAATTCACTTGAGTTTTTATATGATTTAACTACAGATAATAGCTAATATTTATAAATTTTCAACTATTTACTGATATCTAAAGCATATGTTATAATTTTGTGTTCACATCAGACATGTTTCAATAGCAGTAGATTTGAATTTTCATATTTCTCTAAATTTAATATACATTATAAGCATACATGTTCAGCAAAAATTTCTTCTTGTTTGAAAAATGGGTATGGACATTACATATAATTGTTATCTCTAAAGAATACTATATATGATGAGATAATACTTGCATTCCAGTCCTCTTTGTGCATTTATAATTTTATTTTACAATAATTTGCAAACACTTTCTAAATATTTGGCTAAGAACATTATATAATAAGATTTACTGAACTTAATTCTGTTCACAGATGTTCAGCTTTATACTGCATGTGCTATTCATGTACAGATGCAGCTAGGAATTTTGTAGAGTATACTGCTGCATAGTGATGGAAAGTGAATTCCAGATAATCCTCTGAGATTCTATAAGAAAACATAAAGAGATAAGTATCCATTTTAATGATATAGGTATGTTCTTTTATTATTATTTTTCTTCATGTACGTGTGGTGTTAAGGTCTCTGTGTGTTTTTGCCTGTGTTTGGGTGCAGTTGCACATATGTGTGTATGTGTGGAAACCCAAAGTCAATGTCAAGTATGTTCCAGTATTGCAAACTACATATTTATTGAACTAGGGTGTAGTGGGAGCTGCAGGCCTCTTCCCACAGCTCGGCTCCCAGCCGCTTGGTCGCCTGGCTAGCTTATGGCCCGAAATAACAACACACAAACTGTATTCTTTTAAAACACTGCCTGGCTCATTATATCTAGCCTCTTCTTGGCTAATTCTCATGTATTAATTTATCCCATTTCTAATAATCTGTGTAGCACCCCAAGGTGCACTTACCGGGAAGATTCTAGCCTGCGTCCATCCTGGGTCGGAGCTTCATCGCATCTTCCCCAGAGAGGAGAGCTATCGAGTCTGAGCTCACTTCCTCTTCCTCCCAGCATTCTGTTCTGTTTACTCCACCCACCTATGTTCTATCCTATGAGGGCCAAGCAGTTTCTTTATTTTTTAACCAATGACCTTCCTCCATCACTAGGGTTTCTTGGTGAACCTGGAATATGCCAATTCTGTCTACCTTGCTAGGCTCCTGTGATGATCTCCTGTGTCTGCCTCATCAGTAGGTCACTACCACAACTGCCCGGATTGAGTCTCAGCCTCCACACTTCACTCCTAATACATGGGGTAAGTGGCAAGTGCTCTATCCGGTGGGTTGTCTCACCAGCCTCTCCATTGCTTTTTTTGATCCTATATTCTCTTCAAGTGAACATTTAAGTTTTCAACATTTGGGACCTATTTGATCTATGACAAATCTACATATTTCACAATATCTTTTTTTTTCTAGGAATTAGTGTCACTCAGATTGGAAATATAATTAAAATTTATATTTAGAGTTAGGCACCAAATCTTTGTGCATGGTTTTAGTTTTGTGTATTTATCTGCAAATAAGTATCTTTGTAAATAAACTATACACAACTGCAGATGAACATATGCCTATAGCTATTTTGGGAAAAGATGCAAATGCCAGCTGAAGAGAGTTCTATGTGACAGCTGAGAAAATTTGCTGAGAGAATCTCATCACATCACCTGGATTTGCTAACACAACCTGAATTTTAGGATGTCATTGAATCTAAGAACATGGAGAGGTTACATTTAAACTAGCTTTGTAAGGCTCTTTTGTAGTTCCTGTGTACCCTGCTGATGAGGTTCAATATTAAAAATTTCAGTCCACAACAAGCTAAAGTTATAATTTATTGTCCATTATGAAGCATGTTTGAGGATGCGGGGGCTGCCATAGAACCATCATATTGGTACAAAATGTGTATTTGACTGCTTCAGTCAAATCTTGATGTGCTGTTACCAAGCTTAAATAAACACAACAGCAGGGCCTCACTTAATGGGAACAAAAAAGAAAAGTAAAATAAAAATAGAAATAAGAAAGTCTGCTCTATGGTTAAAACAGAAACCACAAAAAATTATGAGGCACATGGTGAGGGTTAAAAGCTTCAAGAACCAATCAAGAACCATTGGGCAGTGACACAAAGACAATAAGAAGGCAAAGATTTCACAGATGCATTCCAGGCACTGCTGTGTTTGAGAGGAAGCATGCAATGCCTAAAGTCCTCTTTGAAAAGTCAATACTAGCCTGTATTAAGGCATGGAGGAGTAGCCTGAGAGTTCATGTATTGGCTCTGAGTCAGTGATGAATTATGGGAGAGTTAAGGCAAAATAGGATTACTGAATGGGTGACAAAGTGAGCTGGGAGCATAAAAGAATGACCCAGTGCTATCTTTGTCTAAAATAATCTTGGAAAAATCATTTATAGTGTTTCTTAGCATTTGCTGTGAGTGACTCATTCAGATCCCCTTTAAAGGCTGAACCACCCATACGGAAATTGCTGTGTGGACTGCCAATGGCGCACAGCTGATTGCCTTTCAGTTCCACTTGCCCTGCTCTTGTGAAGACCAAATTACTCAAAACGTTTAAAGGATGGTTCATTTTAAGTGACCTATTGTCAATGGTCACCTAAAAGGTATAAAATGTCTTCTTAAAGGTCAACAGGGAGACAACTTTGTAGAAGGCTTTATGTGCAAAACTTCCTATGGCACAGACAGAGAGCAGACTTGAGGGAAACACTGTTTGTGTCCCATTTCCGTAAACCCTGACTGTTCTCTGTAGAGAGCACTTCCCTGGTAAACCACATGCACATTAATCCTTGCCATAAACAGCCTCTCCTTCTACAGGAAGGGGCATCTGCAGTTCTGATGGTTAACTTGACACAACCTAGACTACCTAGGCAGAGAGTTTCAATGAGGAACTGTCTACATTGGATGAGACTGTGGCCATGTCTGTAGGAGTCTTTTAATTGATATAGGAAGACAAAACCCACCGTGCAACACTATTCCCTAGGAGAAGGTTCTGGACTGTATAGAACTGGAGAGACTTCACTGAGCATAAGGAATATACATTGCTTTCTCTCTGCTCTTGACTTGTGAATGTGATGTGACTATCTGTTTGAAGTCCCCACTGCCTTGACTTCCTGACAGTGAAGGGCTGTAATTTGGAATTGTGGGCTAAAGAAAAAAAACTTCTTTTCCCCTGTGGCACTTTTCGTTGGGATATTTTTTTCCCCAACAACAGAAATTGAACTAAACACTGACACTGTGTCAGTTAGGACAGTTTTTTTCAGTTTCCAGAATCATCTTGGGAATCTCCACTGCCTCTCTACTATGGGCTTCTTTTCCACCTAAAGTCCTGTAAAGATTTGCACTCCTGCTGCTGGCCAAGTAAAAGCAGGTGGACATGCACGCATTAATTACTCTTGAATGTGGGTATGATGTGACTAGCAGTTTGAAGTTTCTGCTTTGACTTCTTCACAGTGATGGGCTGTAAAAAGTGGTGTGTGTGTGTGTATGTGTGTGTGTGTGTGTGTGTTGAAATGACCTCATGTCTCCTGCAAGGTGTTTTTGGCTAAGGTGTTTTGTCACAGCAACAGAAATGAAGTTAGGCTATTAACCTCCTTTGACTCTTAGAGCATCCTAATTTGGGTGGCAATCTTGCCCTAGGCAAAGAAGCAGACAGAATTGGTGAAGACAGGAACACTAAGTGATATTGTGGTGGAGAGAAGAAGCAAGTTTACAGGAGAGCAGCCAGAGGGCAGTAAGACATACAGAGAGACTGCAACAGACCATGTGGACCAACCCCCTCAGGAATTTCACAATAGGACCCCATGGAAGAGCAAAATGCTCTGCACTGGAGTATGAGAGCTATTGTTACAAAGAATTTGGGATTTAACTGCTCAAGTGAGTTCATGTTTTGTCATCCTGTGGGGCTGTCTTTTTATATTGATAATAATGGAATTGATGTCAGTCCAGGTCACTCCGTCCTATGGAAAGATAAAGTTAGCAGAGTTTTATTATCCTTGTCTCCTAAGTAGTCAAATATACTGCCCTAAGACCCATGCAGAGTGTTTACCCTCTACATCCAGATTTGAAGTCTACCTTTTGTCTGAACTGGGGCTCTTTCACTTCAGCACTAGGAAGACCACTGGTGACATTAGTTGAGAGATAACTGGGCCTGAATGGAAGAATGGGGATCAAGGAAATGCAGGTCTGAGGAGGGTACTCTACTCAAGAGCTTCCTGCAAAGAGGATCAGTGAAATACAGGCGTTTTATTGTTGAAAGACTTTTTTAATATGGGAAAAGCTGAGATGTGTTTTCTATGTGGATAAGAAAATCCCTTAACAAATAGCCCAAACTGAATTAAGTGTTTTGAAAGTTTCATTCTGAAAACAATTTAATTTTCATAAAAAGCCACAAAATTTATTTATCACTTTAATTAAACATTTAAAAAATTTTATTTTACATGTGTGGGTATTTCATCTGCATATATGTCTGTGTACCACATGATCACCTGGTGCCTGGGAAAGATAGACAAGGGCATTGGATCCCCTGGAGTTACAGGTTGGATGGGAGCCACCAATGAGTCTTCCAGAAGAACACACAATGTCTTAATTGTTGAGACATCTTGCCAGCCCCAGAACTACTTATTAAGGCAAAAGTTCACAAACAAAAAGGTTAAAAGGTTAAGGGAAGGCTCAGTGTAGCTCCTGGGGTAGAGAAGGTAATCTCACCTTTCTTCTTCCACAGTTCATGCTCTTTAGACTATATCATGTCACCTCTAATAAATATAGGAGTGGTCCTTTAAGAAAAGAAAAGGTAATCGGGTGGAGGATAGGTATGTCACTAGGGTCCAGCCTTGCAGATGTAGAGGGTTGGGATTAGTACACAGAAGAAAGGACTCGTCTATAAGAATCAGAACCACCCTTAAGAAGAGATTGGTAGCCTTCATGGTGGCTTTGCTCTTATTTTATTTTTATTGTTTCCTCAATGTAATAAGAAATAGGAATGAGGTAGACAGACAGGAGCAGTGCTGGAGTTAAGAATGGAGGGGAGGTGTGAAATATATGGAAAGTAGCCACCTCATTGCTTTCATTTGCATCCATATACCTTGAAGAAGACATCAGTTTAGCCAAACACTTCATAAATTTAGGACCTTAGCTACTTCTCACCATAGAGTTTGCTGGACCTCATCTATCTACACTGGTCACTTCATTTGTGATACACAAATTCTGCTCTTCATGAAGCTTTGACTCCTTTACATAGGCGACTTGCATGAAAATAGAAGGAGCTGTTTTTCTGAGAACCCTATTAGAGACATATGGGAATTAAAGAAAAGTTTTAAAGTGGCCAAGGGGTAAATCGAAGTGTTTCATGTGCCTCGTTAAAACAAAATACCACAATTGGAAAAGAATGAACCTTTAAAATCAATTGTCTGAGGCCTCACCCCACGAAGTTTTATGTCCCCACAGATTAGGCATGGCTTTTCATTTCCTTGGAAAAGGAATCTGCTTGTAAAAGTGTTTTATGTACAATTTAAGTGTGACTTGTACTGTGTTACAGGGGAAAAAATGCGCATTATTTCCTGAGTTCTGTGAATTTCCCTCCTGCTCCTTGCCAGGGCATCTGGTCCGCTATGCCATAGGTGTTCAAATATACATACACGTGTTATGAATTTATCTAAAATTTGACAAATAAGATAAATATCCCATCTGCAGCTCATATGTTCAGTTGCATCCTTAAGCTGGGTTTCTCTACACATTACTCTGAGTTCCAGAATGGTTTTGTACATTATCTCTAAACCAGAACATATGCAATCATTTTGAGAAGATAAAGCATGCAGTGAAGGCTTGCCTTCTTGGTTTAAGTGATCAACTACATCTAAGCCAGTGTCAAGTTTCTTCAAATGTGTCCTAAGTGGTATTTAGTTCTTGTTCATCTGATGAGAATTTTCAATAAAACTAGACAATCAGTGCATGTCTGAAGCTAGACACAGCAGCAACATTCTAAAACTCTCAACATCCCTCTTCTCTGTGTTTACTACAGAGTCACTGCATCTTAACTGGGTGCTGGAACCAATACAACCCTCAAATCCTTAACTTCCTCTGACTTGTCTTTAGTTAATTCCCTGTCAATGGCAAGCCCAGGTTACCATCTTTATCTTTAACTAACACGTTTACTTTGCATACCAACTTTACATTTTTGTGTCTCTATGCTGACTTATTGGAGTATGCACATAGACTACATTGGAATCAGGCAGATCAAGAACAATCTTTTGATTCTTTTCTAAGGTCCATGATCTCTTTAGCCCCAAGAAGTTGTCTGAGTCTCCAGTACCATGTATGTTTTCCCTCAAGTCCAATTACACAGTCATTGGTTATTGCTAAGATATGAGTGCCACTTATTGCCCCTTTATGGATAGATATCTTGACACGCTGGTCATCATTGTGGTTCATAGGTATTGCAGCTCGGCAGGTCTATTTAATTGGTTTTCTTTCTTTGGCAGTTTGTATAGTGATTTCTGGCACAAAGGAAAATTAGACCTCAGGAACGAGGCTTTGAAACCAGATCCGGCTTAATTATCCAGTCCCTTTGTCCTAAATGTGTGGTGTCCTTAGCAATAGAGGCCTACCCTCAAGTTCTGAGAGGCAACCAAGGGCTACATTGATAGTCTGTATTACTTTGGGAGTCACTTTGACTACCTTGAGCAACCATTTGGAAGGAGATTTTTGGAGTTTTGTTAGTCTATGGTGCTTATGGAGAATATTGACTAAAACAATTTGCATAATTCCTTTTAATTAATATATAAAATAATGTATATATACATATATATAATTTTTAGGTAAAGATAAAAATATTCCTTGAGTCTTTATTGAGCAGCCTTAGCATTATTTGCCCAACATCCTCCTTCTCATTCTGTATTTAGCCAACTCCCTTTTCTCTAGTTAAAGCTTTTCCCACTTCACATCACCTCTCCTGCTCCTTTTCTCTCAATGCCTCCTCCTATGCCTATGGTGCCTTTGCACCTCCTTGGTTTCTGTGGTTGCTCCATCTTTTCTACTCACAACTGAGGTTTTGGAGTTTGCTAGGCCAGCATAATTCCCGACTTCAAATTAAAGTTTATCCTTATACTTATAGGTACCACCAGCAAATAAAGGCTGTTATTGAAATGGACACAAAGCAGAGATTATTGGATCTTGGGAACCCAGCCAGCCTCAACAGACACAGCTATATAATTGCTGCATTGCTAGTTCAGGGAACACTGCAGAAGAGGGGCTAGAAAGACTGTAAGAGATACAATACCAAAAAGTCTGCATAAACAAGTCCAGAAAAACAGCACTGTCAATGGAGCTGTTAACACGGGCAGATGAAATTTCATGGAGTCATACTCATAGACAAGGAACTACAGGCACCTAATGTCTGCTTGGAGAAGGAGAATTAGCCTTTTCCAGTAATGAGCCCCTTATTGACTTCCCAATGCAGAGTGCTCAGTCCTGAAACTATATACAGACAACAAGCAGAGATACAGCAATCTGTTTTTATTTATTTGTGCATACATACACATAATTTGTATATGACAATAATAATAATCTAAAAGAAAGAGGCTTTCAATTTGACTGTAGGGAGTGCTTGGGAAATGTTGAAGGGAGGGTACCTGGCAGAGCTGGAGAGAGGAAATGTAGAGAGGGTGATTCAATTCTATTTCCGTTCAAAATGTATTTTTAAAAGAGAATTCCTTTGCACAACAAAGAATGAGAAATTTCCCTCACTGGAAAATGTGTACTATATAATACTAAAAGACAACATCTATTTATTAAAGAATAAATATGATGCCAAAATACATAGAATTTTTTCTTATACAAAATAATTCATAAGAATCTGTATTAGGATGTCTCTGGTTGCATTTTAATAATCCAATCCTTTAATTTTATTCATCAATAAATATAATTTACTAATTTAATATAAAACACAAAGGTAGGGGGAAAAGGTATAGTTTTTCCCATTGCTTGGTCCTACTAATTCTTTTAAGTCACCACATGGATTTGTGTTGGAGTGGTTTTCAGTGAGTGTTCACTCTCTTGTATATAGGCACTTAACAGTTATTGTGCAATGTAACTAATTTCTCCGTACTTCCGTTCTTTAGTGTAAAATGGGACCATAAAAAAGCTAAATCATAGGAATTACCTGACAATCTGATGTATGTAAAAGGCTAAGGATAGTAACTTAAGCTTGGGAACCATATCTCGTTGTTCTTAAGGATTTTATTCCAATATGTAATAAATAATAAGTGGGGGCTTGAAATCAACACCTGGCAGAATATAAGATTAAAGCCTGTTTACCTTTTGGAGAAAGAGATAGACACACGTTATTTGGATGACTATGCCGCTTGTCACGAGAAGGTGTGGTAAGGGGTTATTGGAATCTTTAAGGGACATCAGTTCCAAAGTAGAGAGACTGGGAAGGTATCCTCCAAAATGTGTTATTACCAGCAAAAAATAATTTTGAGGATGAAGGGTTCAAAGAGTTAAATCCATAAAGTAATATTTTATTCCCACCTGTAGTCCAATGTGCTGAAAACATTTAATACCTTAAAAATTATAGTTCTTGCATCCTCTTCTGGTATTCCATGGGATAGAGATATTAATTGGTCCCTGTCTTTAGTAAGAGCTACTGAAAATTATAATAGTTTCATAAAAAAATTAAATCCTTGAAAACTCACTGTGAAATCTTTTTGGGAATGGACCAATTAGTCCTTGAATAAATAACTTTCTAAACAGAAGCAAAAACAGCAAATCTTACAAATAAAGCTAATCTTCAAGTCCCAGCCTCTGGCTTTTATTGGTCATTTATCAGACTTTTATAGTAAAGTGGAAGTATTTAAACTTCAGATTGAAACTGAGTGAAAGGAGGCAGGGACAGCGTAGCTCATTTCTGCACGTACTGAGATAGCATTTAATGGTTTAATTAAGACGCAGATTAAATGATAGATATAAAACCTTACTATTCTAGAGTCTGACCAGGGAGTTAAGAAGATTGTTTTCATTTTGAATTAAGAGAAGCAATCGAAGGAAATTATTATTAATAAATAGTGGCAGGCCCAGATCAAGAAGCTACATGTCATGTATATGTATTGTTATCCTTTTGTAACTTTGTATTTTTTATAGCTTGTTTGAAATATATTCTTTTATATTTTATAGTTTTAGATAAATAAGGAATATCCCTTTTACTTTGAATAGGGTACGAATGATCTTGTCATAGAGATACGGAAAACTAAAACTTTAAATGCCTTCTGCCATAACTGCCTGTGTTTCCATCCTACTAGACTCTTGATTTCTAAAGAGAATGTGTTGAAATGCTTTTATTTTTTATTTGAACTTCAATTTAACTGTAGGAGCCACAGACCCAGTGATAATTGAATTTCCAAACTACTTTCCAAAAGCCCATTTATAGACCATTTAGTAAAACCTATCAAATTGAAAATAGACAAATTAATGTTTGTAGAAATCATAATAGATAAAAGGCTAAACATTAGAGCCAATATATCCATAAATATGTATATATAATTTCCATTTTCAGCTTTAAAATAATCCTTATATAAATTAGAAAAATCGACAACTCTGTGTGTGTCATCTGTAATGACTTTTGTGGTATTTACTTTTAATGCCTTGATGGTTTTTCTCTCGAACTATTTGGTTCTTAGTTCCTCAGTGATATCTCAGACCTGCTGATTATGGCCCATGCTTCAAACTGTTCCTGGGAAGATATGAACAAATGTCTATTCACCCAAGACAGGGCACTGATGACAGGCTAAAGATGATTCTACTTAGGTCTAGTGTGGTCAGACAAAAACTCTGCTGGGGTTATTTAAAGGAGCAGCTGTACCACCCCAACAAAGATGATTCCTCTCAAGTGCTGCATCCCTGAATATCCTGGCCCAAACTGCCCGTAGCATCGGGCTCCTCTACTGCAGAAACTGTTCACTCATTATATAACCTGGAGTTGTATATAGCCTTATATAGCAGTGCAGTCCTTCTGAACTTCCTGATCCTCATAGTTTTTAGCTTCCTGAGTCTTAGTTTCCTTCTCCAAGAGGAACTATTCCAGTTTGCAGGAAAGCTACATCATATGCTCTGTCATTTCCTGAAAGTCATACTTTTGAAGTACATGGTGGTTTCAATAAGAACAGTCTCCTTGGTTTGACATATTTGAATAATTAATTGTCAGGGAGTGGCATTAAGGAGAAGGATTAGGAGGTGTGTCCTTGTTGGAAGAAGTATGTCAGTGGGGGTGGACTTTGAGGTTCCAAAAGCCCAAGCCAGGCCCAGTGGCTCTTACTTCCTGCTGCTTCTGGATCTGGATGTGTAACTCTGAGCTAGTTCTGCAGCACCATGTCTGCCTGAGTGCCACCATGCTCTCTATCATGATAATAACAGATTAAACCTCTGAAACTGTAAGCAAGCCCCAACTAAATACTTTCTTTTATAATAATTGCCAAGGTCATGGTGTCTCTTCAAAGCAATAGAACACAAACTAAAACAAAATATTAGCCTCTCTTTGTTCATTTCAGTTGATAGCCTTTAGAGAGGGGCATTGAAGTGTTTTGTATGACAACAGGATAGAATATCTCGTAGCATTGTTCTGCAGATTACTTTTATACACACTCATGAGGATTCAAAAGTAGTATTATATTGACAAGAGAAAAATGAAAGAAACTGATTCCATTTCACCATGCAAAATACTACATGATGAGCATTAAGAAGCACCACCAACAACCTCCCACACAACCTGGATTCTTTCTCAGTCCCGTTTCAGATGCCACCTTTATGGTGTACAGAAAGGCATCTCTGCTAGGTAAATATTTCAATAGTTAAATTACATCTGCTATGATTGGATCATAGATACTGACTTCATACCCACTTCTTCAAGTTAGAATTCTAGCTGTCTCTGGATCATACTTCTATATTTCATACTATTTTCGAGAATTTTGACAGAAGGGGTTGGTGAAAATTTAAATTTAAATCCCTAAAACTGAAGGTCATTCTTGGAAGTTTTGGTGATAACTTGTGTGTGAGGACTTATACTCAGTGGCCTTTACTCTGCTGTCTGTGGTGGTTTGAATCAGCATGGCCCTCAGAAGCTCATGTATTTAAATGTTTGGTTCCCCGTTGGTGGACTGGCTAGGGAGGAATAGGAGCTATTGTCTTGTTGGAGGAGATGTGCCCCTGGAGATGGGCTTTGAGGTTTTAAAAGTTCATACCAGACCCATTCACTTCCACTCTTCCTCCACATTGCAGATAAAATATAAACTCTCAGGTACTCTTCCAGCACCATGCTTGACTGCTGCCATGACATGATGTCCACATCCCAAGAGTTGGATTGTGGGAGGCTGTTGGTTATTTGGTGGATTATGGATGATTGTTATAATTTAGGGGAATATTGGAATATAAAATAAAACAACACGTATTAATCTCTGATATTGCGCATTGACAGGATTTTGGCATATTGATACAAATTTAAAGTGAATTTTGTTACACTGTATATATGTTTATACTCTTGTTTGGGGTACTGGGGTATTGTCATACAGCACAATAAGACAATATTGACATTGAGGCATATCTTATGACAAAAAGACACATTTGCTCCTGGTAACATCAATTTACTTCATAAAAGAATGATGGTCTTTAAAGAGATTCTATAAGAGTTTGCTTTCACTGTGGCAAGGTTAACCACTGGGCAAAGAAACTGTTCTTGCCTCTGACTACTAACACTGTGCTGTGCAGACTGGACATGCAGGACACACTGGAAAAATACTCTTGAACTTTGCAAAAACAAAGCAGGACAGTCCTTTAATATTCATGCTTTACAGAAGGTCTGCCAGAGATTCTGCTGAACACAGAGGAATGTGACTGACCAACTTTGCCAGTACAAGGTAGGACAATCCTTTACAATCCCTGCTTCACTGAAAAGTCTGCCAGATACTCTATGACTGTAGGCTAAAGATGGATGCCCCAACATTGCAGAGAAACTTTGAGTGATGTCCATGTAGTCACTGTCATTTCTAGAGTTAGAAGTTGCTTGTAATGTACTTCCTGTTTATTTAGGTAATATTAATTTCTTCTGGTGTCGTGGATGTAGATGAAGACTAGATAGTTATAGTTGCAGTTCTCTTTAATTATGAAAGAAAGTAACTTAGTTATAAAATTTTAGATTGGCAAAGATAAGATAGTAATAAAATAATTTCTCTGAATTTCCTAAATGCAAATGGACTGAACATTATAAATCTAATTCTTACTTGATAACTATTTTGTTGTATATAGTTTTGCTATGTTAAAGTTAAAACCTTTCATTTTTGTTTAGACAAAAAGGAGAGAATTTTATAGAATATTATTTTAAGGTGTGTTACTTTTGTTTATGCTATGGAGCATTTGTTTAGTGATATAAAGATATGTTGCATTTGTTTGACTCTGTGAAGCTGTGATTCTTTGCCTGTCTGAAATACCTGATAGTCTAATAAAGAGATGAATGGCCAATAGTGAAGCAGGAGAAAGAATAGGTGGGGCTCACAGGCAAAGAGTATAAATAGAAAGTAAAATCTGGAAGAGAAGTAGGAGCAAGATAGAACAAGGAGAGGAGGATGTCAGTGGCCAGCCACCAGCTACCCAGTCAGTCATTGAGTGAGAGGGAAAGTAAGAAGTAAGAAAATGGAAAAGCTCATAGGCAAAAGATAGATGGGATAGCTTAAGTTTAGGAAATCTGGCTATAAATAAGCCAAGTTAAGATGGACATTTATAAGAAATAATAAGACATCATGTGTGATTTATTTGAAAGTTGAGTAGTAGGACCCCCATGATAATAAAGATTCCAAAGAGTAGGGAGAGTAAAAGCAACTAACAACACATTTATTTAAAGAATATCACTTGTTTAAAGGTTAGCCCTCATCAGAATGTTATCATTTCTTGAGGTTATCACATTTCAGGAAATGCCTTCGTTCTAGAAGGAAATTATGTCAGTACTTTTTATAAAATATTTTGTGGGTTTTGCTTGGTATTGTTTTTCTTTGAGACAGGATCAACTTTACTGTTAGTAATTTTTTTTGTTTGCACTTTAGATATCAAAAAAACAACCTTCTCTTTGTTTCTGACCTTTTCATTTAATTATATGGAAAAGAATATCTTTTTATGAATATCTGTCCAAAAGGATTTTCAACTTGCAAATGGGATTTTAAAATTTTTGCTAATGTGATGTGTGGATAGAAAATGAAGTCTTGACAAGTATGGCTCCTTTCCTACTGTTTTGAGACTATTTCAGTAACATTTGCTGATGGAGGTCACAAAGGAACACTGAAAGAAATGATTTTAGAGCATTCTGAAGAATGAGGAAAGATTTGAAGTTGCGTTTGTGGGAACATATAATTAGCCTGACTGTAGATTTCAGTCATTCTTGAGGTACTGGTGAAAAATTCCATTATCTTCAAAAGCGTTTCACTGACTTTCAAAGGGAGAAAAAGGTCTCAGTAAGTAAGAAATAAACTACTGGCCCTACAACTTCACCCAGCAGAAAAAATCCAATTTCAAACATACACCTGGCCTCCAAGAACTCAGAGCAAGCGTAAGTATGCGGTTTTCTTGGTTGCATATTTTGTTTCTGAGTTAGAACGTTCATCTTAGGGCTGGAGAGATGGTTTAGTTGTTCAAAGGTAAGGCCCACAACCAAAAGACCATTCATTTTACGCACTTCACTTGAAAATCTGCTTCATGACTAATATTCTGATAGATCTTAAGAAGATAAAGATTCTCAACCTCCATGAGTTTATTTTCTTAAAACAAAAACAAAAACAAAAATTAATACTAGAGAAAACCAGGATACAGGCTTAGTTAAGTTCATGTGATGAGAGGACTATCCGTAAAGGATATACTAGGTGACTCTGGACAGTAAGAAGGC
This sequence comes from Chionomys nivalis, assembly GCF_950005125.1. NCBI lineage: Eukaryota > Metazoa > Chordata > Mammalia > Rodentia > Cricetidae > Chionomys > Chionomys nivalis. Next base: position 56,337,672 of record NC_080088.1, on the reverse strand, counting down.
AATTGAATTAAGGAATCAGATTCTAAAACACTGTCTTGAGATACTTGAAGTACTTCAAAGAATCCAAAGAAGACCACAGAGCTGGAGATTAGTAAACAAATAAACTGATTTTAATAACACTGACTTAAGGATGCAGCTTAACTTTTCCTCTTAAAAGGATGGGTTTCAAGAAATGTGGCCCAACGAGTCCAGACGGTAAAGGTGCCGTCTCATAGGCTCACATTTCTGCAGCATTAGAGATGATCTCTACAAGTCCTGGAATCAGGGTTTGGAATGAAAGACACTTGTAGCTCCTTCCCTGACTCTGGAATACTGAGGCTTATTACTTTGTTTTAATGGAGAATTTTTTCTAATCTTTGGGAATATTCAACATGTAAAGTGCTTATCATGTAAGCATGTGAACCTGAGTTCAGATCTTCACCACCCGCATAAAGAAAGCTATGTGTAGGGGATGGTGTAGAGACAGCTCTTGCAGAGGCCCTAAGTTTGGTTTCTAGCATTCTTGATCAGCGATTCATAGCCACTTGTAACTCTTGTTCCAGAAAATATGGCAGCCTTTTCTGGCCTCTGCCTTGTACTTATGTGCACATACCCATGCGCAAACACGAACACAGATATGCATGCAGTTAAAAATAATAAAGTAAATCTTTTTTTCTTAAAAAACTGGGTGGTGATGTGCACATATCCACTCACACAGATATGCATGTAGTTAAAAATAATAAAATAAATTTTTTTTTAAAAAAAAAAACCTGGTTGGTGTGGTGGCTCATCTAATACCTTAGGGTTTAGGAATCAGAGACATAAAATCCTTGTGGCAAAATGGTTAGTGAGAGTAGACTATCCAGTGAGTTCCAGGTTCAATGAGAGACTCTACGTCAGGAAACAAAGTGGAAGGTGAAGATGACAGACATCAACTTCTAGCCTTCAGGTGTGCACATGTACATACACCTGTAAATGTGAATATGCAGTACGTATATATAAACATATCATACCTATAACATCCCTTTTTAAAAAGAGGAAATAAAAATTACCTACTGATTATCAAGCTCTTGAAATGGCTCTATTCAGGTAATAGCTTAAAGACTTTTCTAAGGGATGTGAACAATTAATCAATACCTGAAAGCTGTCAAGCATTCCAGAGGCTGAGGAATTTTTTTTACCTATTGCATGTTTTAAACTTTGGATTTGTTAGTAATGTTTTCTTACTATTCTTGGATTTCTGTGAATTTTAGCCCTTTTATATCATTGTTGAAGACGGAAATGTCACATTGATCATAGCTTGGACTAATAGCCAAGAGAACTGAGATTAATTCCTGTTTCTGCTACTACTTACTGTTTATGTGGAACAACACATCAACAAGCTTATTTTGGCCTCACTTAAGTGTTAAGTAATGGTTTTTGTCAGATTCTCTGTCAAGTACCTGCCTTATTCATTCACCAAACATTTAACAAGTGTCTACAACGTATTAATTATGTAGTCTGAGGAATTCTGTATAGTCAACATAAAACTAAGATACTTTGAATAATTAACTTCTCAGGTATAAAGCAAGTTAGTACAAATAATTACTCTTGAGGGTTTGATACTAGTGTATTTACATGGGCCAATATGTAGAATGGATGCCACCTTAGACTTGCCTAGGATATGATAGATAGTATTGTTATTGTTGCTGCTGGGGATTATAGTCTTTTCTCTTTAGTTCTTTGGAAGAGAAAATATTAAAATATTATGGTAAGTGCTATGGAATTTCAAAAAGCCATTGAGTTTGCATATTGTTTGCATAGTCCCCACTCTGCCAGATGCCTACATGTGTGTAACTTATGATTTTGAACTCTGAACCACAGGATGTGATTTTTTTTTCTTCTTGGAATTCTTGTTTATAGTACTATAACTTTTCAGAGTTTATTGACCGAGTTTTCTGATCTGCCTGGTTCCCACAGTCATTAAGTCCCAAAGAAATCACACAGAGGTCTACATTAACTATAAATTGATTAGCCTATTAGCTCAGGCCTATTATTAATTCTTATAACTTCTATTAACCCATCATTTTTGTCTATGTTAGTCACATGGCTTGGTACCTTTTTGGCGAGGCAGTTACATCTTGCTTGCTCTGTGGCTGTATCTAGACTGCAGACTGTGTCCCCTTTCCAGAATTCTCTTGTTCTCATTGTCCTGCCTCTACTTCCTGCCTGGTTGCCCCATATATACTTCCTGTCTAGCTACTGGCCAATCAGCATTTATTTAAAATATAATTGACAGGATACAGACCATTGTCCCACACTAAGAGTTGGTAAGAATTTTGTATCTAAACTTGGTGGTTTTCTTGTACTTTTAAGCTTTCTAAAATTTCTCTGGTATAACACTCTTGGATTAATGACCAAAGATTTCAGTATAGTTTTCTTGACATTACTTTTATGTTATCTTTTATTAGTTGAATAATAAAGTTCATAATGACAGATACAACTAACTTCATATATTTGCAGTTAATTTAAGTATCAAAACCTAAATAGCATTGATACACCTAGAGAAGTAGTATTGCATAAGTTATGCTTCTCCCAAGAAAGTGAAGTTGTATTTATATAAGTTAATTAATTTTATTCTTTTGGTATCAGTGATTCAATATAAGGCCTTGTGCATACTAGGTGAATTCTCTGCAACTGAGTTATATATCTGATCTCTGAAATCCTGCTTATGTCACACATGGTTACTACTATTCTTGGGAATGGAAATTCCAAATTTTCCAGGGTGAGTAGGCCTGCTGGAAAGTTTTGAGGGGGATCTAATACAGTCCTAGGGCAGAACTGCTTCATCTTAGGGAAATTACAATGGTGATGTCCTCTTTCCACATGACTATATGAAGGACACGCACATTAAGGAGGATGATTCTTTTAGTTAAAATCAACTAACTGTGGAGTTAACAACACTTTCAAATACCTCCAAAACAAACCTAAATTAGTGCTTGATTAGATAATTTTGTATGATATCCTATACAGACGCCTAGAACTTATCCTATCAATTACAATTTCTCAATGATATTTTCTTTTATTCATACTACAGAAATTCCATAACATGCTTAAAAGATTCCTCTAGTCTTCCAAGGAGCGTTGACCATATGATAGACTCAATATTTTTAAAGTAGGGAGGATGCATGATTCTTTAGAACATTTGGCCCATTTATAGAAAGGATGTCAACACCTCAGGTAAATGTCTAGTTGTCTCTCCTGGGGCAGACACTTATTTTACTTATATCAAAATTGCCGAATATGTCTGACTTACAGTTGGGTACTTCCTAGTAGAATAAGCATATTTCTGAGTTCTGCATTTGTGATTCCTGTTGTGTTTTTTCATATTCTTTCTAAAACCCCCAGCTGGCAAGCTATATCTGCTCTAAATGACCAACAAGGCATCACTGAGAGGATAATGCATTATTTCTAAAGCATATTGATTTTTTTGAAATGCTGGCTAAGATGTAAAAGGAAACAGAAATGTCAAGTCCTTGATTGGGAAAATATAGCCCTCCCAGAAGTAGAGGAACATCTTTATAAAATTTTCTGGTAAAGAATTTTACTTTTATAAAAATAAATAATCCAATTATATAAGCAATTTCTCACCTTTCTGTTTTTTTTTTTTCACTCTCCTTTTAACTTCTCTAGACAAAGATTCTATAAAGCTGTGTGGATTTTATGGAAATTTGTCCAAACATTTTGAGAGTAGCTAAAAAGCAGTATTTTTGAACTATTATTTACCTAACATACATTCCATATACCATATGATAGTTGTTAGAACACTTATTCCAGACTAGCTTTAATAAAACAATTAAATTATTAATCTAAAAACCAATTTAAATAAGGAAAATAAAAATGATCACAGGATTCAAATGTGGTAGTACACCTTTGTATTCTCAGCATATATAAGATCAAGACAGGAATACTGTGAATTTGAATCCAGATTTGGTAACATAATGAGATCATATAAAAATTAATAAACAAAATTGAAAATAATTCAAGAAAAAGTTAAATTGTGTTGAAATCTTTAAAGATAAGCTTAATCTCTGAATTAAGAATTTGTAAGATATTTAGTAAAGGAAAGAGTTAGAACATCCATCAAAGCAGTGATTCATATGATTGATGTTGGTTAAGACATCACAATATCTGATTTCAAGTTAACACAAGAGAGTTATGATATCAGCCCAGCATGGAAGAAGCACAAAACATACACATAAATCAGTGGGATAGAGGATGTGAAATTAAACCCACAAAGCAACAGCTACTTGAATTTTGAGAATATATTTGCAACTTCAGAGTAAGATAGCTTCTTCAGGAAATGTTTCTGGGAAAACAAGATGGCCACATGTAGAAAAATATAACTGGATCTCTATCTTTCATCTCGTATGAAAAGAAATGATAAATGGTTAAAAGAGTTTAATATAGAACTTGATACTTTGAAAAATTTAAAAGAAAATACAAGGAAAATTATTTAAGACATAGATATGAATAAGACCCCTGTAAGAATTATACTAGAATAGAAAATGAAGCCAAGAATTGACTGACAAATTAGACTGCACAAATTTAAACATATGTCTACATAGTAAAACAAATGATAAACAGTTGCAGATGAAATAGCCAGCAGAAATGGGAGAAAGTATTTATTACACATAAGACAGAAGATTAATATCTAGACCCCAAAGAACCCAATCAATAAACATGTTAATGAAATGAATATTTTTCAAAAGATGAAGTAAAATAGCTTGTAAGTTCATGAAAAAATATTCAACATCTTTAGTCATCAGGGAACTGCAAATTAAAACCATGTTGAGATCCTATTTTATCCTTGTCATAGTGACTACAATAAAGACAACAAGTAATAAAAGATTTAGAGTAAAGAGAACCATTTCTGTTGGGAATGTGATTGGTTCATACAATCTGGAAATCACTTTAAAGATTCCTCACAAAACCACAAAATAGAAGTACCACAAAACCCAATTATATAGTTTTTGAATATATACACAAAGAATTCTAAGTCAATATCTAACAGATCACTTACACATGCATGTTTATTGCCTCAGTATTTATAAGTCAAGCTATGGAATGAGCCTACATCAATGCATGAAGCTGTAAGGAAACTGTAGTATGTGTACATAGCAGGGTTATATTCATTCATTAAGAAGAATGAGGACAGAGTGGACGGCTTGGTGGGTAAAGCACTTTCTGAGAAAACATAGGAGACAGAGTTCAGATCTTCTAGAAACTGCAAAATTCTAGATATCATAGTATTTGTGTAATCCCAGTTCTCTTGCTCAAGTCATTAGATAGAGAAAGAGAAGTGTGTGTGAGCTCCTAGCCAAGCTAGCCTGGTGTGCACAGTTGTGAACAGTATGAGACCATGTCGCAAACAGAGTGAAAGGCAATGCCCGACACTGAGGAGTGTTCTCTGATTTGACATGATGTGCATGAATCCATATTCTCTCTCTCTCTCTCTCTCTCTCTCTCTCTCTCTCTCTCTCTCTCTCTCTGTGTGTGTGTCTCTCTCTCTCTCTGTCTCACACACATACACACAGAGACACATACAAAAATAAATGTACACACAACATAGAATTAAATAATATTGTTTGACACAAAATGTTTAGAACTTGAGATCAGTATTTTATAAACATAATAAACCAGACTCAGACAAAGACCAATGTCATCTTTTATTTGAGAAGGTGAAAGAGGATAAAGTGATAGAAGAAAACTACAGATGGAGAAGAGCAGAGAGAGAGGGAAAGGTCTGAGGTAAATGTGGCAAAACTGCATGACTTAGTTAAAAGAAATTGTCTTCATAATTATACAAGAATAGTATTATGTAAAATGAATATGTACCAAAAAGGATCTCTAGGATATTGACTTAGAATCCTGTTGTAGGAAGGTCACTTGTTTGTTTCTTGGCCTCCCAGACTTCCAAAATAACAACACAGAAACTATATTAATTAAATCACTGCTTGGCCCATTATCTCTAGCTTCTTATTGGCTAACTCTTTTATATTAATTTAACCCATTTCTATTAATCTATGTATTGCCATGTGACTGTGGCTTACCAGCTAAAGTTCTGGTGTCTGTCTCCCATGGGACTACATGGCTTCTCCTTCCCTCTGCCTCCTTTCTCCCAGCATTCAGTTTAGTTTTCCCCACCTACCTCTACTCTGCTCTGTGTAGGCCCAAGACAATTTCTTTATTAACCAATGGTATTCATAGCATACAGAGGGGAATCCCACATCAGAATCCTTTGAGTATAAATTAAAAATGGCACAGCTGGGTTCTATGTCATCTCTATTTTTGGTTTTGTGAGGATTATGCATACTGATTTCTACAGTACCTGGAGCAATCACATTCCCACTAGCACCTCCTTTTCTCTAAGTCTTTTTCTTTTACCTCCTAAACAAAGTAGAGGCTAATTGAGTATTTACTGTATTAGTTTTCTGTGCTGCCATCATAGAGAACCATAAATTTAGTGACAAATCACACTTGTTGTCTTACAGTACTGTTATTCAAAATTCAAGCAAGAACAGGCTATACCTATTGGCAACATCTGTTCTTTATAGTTCAGGTGTTTCTGAAAGAGACTTATGCTAGCTTGTCCAGATTTTTGGTAGAATTCATTTCTTTATGACTGTCAGCCAAGGACTATCCCTACCTTCTGCAAGATTCCAATGCCCCTTGGATTGTGACCCATTTTCATTCATCTTTACAAATATCAATCTAAATCCACATCTTTCTCTTAGATTTAACTGCTCCCCTTTTCTAATTTAGACTTATTTTGATCTGACAGAAACCAACTAAACAATAACATAGTATTTCCCTCTGTTAAAGCAACTAATTCCTTGGGGAAATATCTGAAGTAATGTGCAATTTCATTTTCCTTTTCTATGTAGCATAGTGTATTCAGAGGGTTTGATGACTAGGGCATGAACCTCTGTAAAAGGTCTTATCTATCAAAACAATTGTATAAGCATTAGTTTTTAAATCAAAGAAAAAAATCATCTTCTGAGAAACAATTTTACCATGCCAGGATCATAGAGACAATTAGTTAATACAGTATCTTAAGAGTATGTTGTATATTTTTATGAGGGACATTTTCTTTTGCTTAAAAGCCATATAGGATATTAAAAGCATCCTATCTATGTATGTATATATGTATGTATATATGTATGTATGTATATGTTTATGAGTGCAATAATAGAACCTTTAGTGAAATGATCAATTTTATTTATGTTTAGGGTATAAGAAAATATGAAAATAGAGGTGTATGAATAGGATAACTTAAGACAGCTGGTAGACAACACTTCAAATAGCATGGACAAAAGCAATATTGTGCCAAGAAATTCTAGGAATTTAAGGACTTGAAGAACTGGAAACTTATCATGATTGAAATAAGACAACTAACAGCAAAGGTTCTAAACTACCATGTGTTTATTTGATTTTAATTCTAGAGAGGTCATTAGAATGATATGAACAGCATCTGTAGAAATGAGTTTATGGGGGAGTTAATTAGCTTTTTACTAAGTTAAGTAGATATTTACTAAGTAAAAGTAATGATTGGTGACAGGTACTAAGTAAAAGTAAGGTTTGGTGCTAGGTTTCATGTGGTTAATGAAGAAAGGAAAAGAGGCAAGGTATTAAGCTTTCTTGTCAGACTTTATTTGGATCACCAGTTCACAAATAATGGCACTGAGACTTTTTATTAATTATAAAAGCTTTGTATTTATCTTAGGCTTGTTCTCAACTAGCTCTTATAACTTAAGTTGACCTGTTTCTATTAATCTATGTTCTACCATGTGACTTCTTACCTCTCTTCCATTCTGTATGTTTGACTCCCTCTGTGTCTCACTGGCATCTCTTTCACAAGCCTAGATTCATCCTGAATTCCTCTCTCTGCCCGGAAGACCCACCTAACCTCTCCTGCATAACTATTGGCCATTCAGTTCTTTATTAGACCAATCAGGTGCTTAGGCGGTCAAGGTAAAACAGTGACAAACTTTACACAGTTTGCTCAGATATCCTGCAACACTGGCCAGGTTTCAGATTTGAGTGGTTAGGTTCGCTGCCCAAGGTAAGGAGGAAAGGAACAAGGAGAGATTCATCTGATAAAACTGATCATTTCTGCATGTCTTAATTCAAGGTGCTAATGAAAGAGCCAGAAACTCACACTTGAAGTACAGAGAAGAGTTCCATGCTGGAAATAGTATAGATCTGAGACACAAACTTTTGAGTTGGATAATTTCCTCAGAAATACACAGTGAGACCAAAGATGGACTGGAAAATACTAGTATTGGGAGACAGGCAGAGTATGAGAAGACTAAGAAAGAGACTGAGGAGGAAAGGAGATGGTCATGACATTGTAGTGCCATGACTAGAACAGCTGTAGACAGCTACAAAAAGAAGGCTATTTTTCCTGGAGGCATTTTTCAATAATGTCATTTTTTACGGCTGAATGAAATAGATAAACATCTAGATTTAATTACTGAATTTGTAAATTAGGTCATTAGGGGCATTAAGTTGGTTATTTCAAGGGCATAAGATAGGTTCTTTAGGTTGATGAGTGAAAAGTCATGTATAGAGTAATAAGTGGGTAGCAATAGTATGGAGTTATATGATGCAAATCACGGTGCCTGTTGGAGTAGGATATGTGCTGCTTGGGAAATACACGAAATATGAGAGAGAGAGATGTAAAATTAAATTTGTTGCGAAAATATGGATAGAGTGGGAATCAATAAAGGTGAGCAAAGAAGATCTTGTAGGTCCAGGTCAATTCCATAATAACTGACATAGCAGCTAATTGAGGTAGGTCAATTTTGTTTGTTTAATAGTCTAAGTGTAACTAATTATCAATAATAGAAAGCAGGAGTCTTAATGTAGAAGAGGAAGAATAGGTTAAAATATGCAAACTGAAATGATTAATAATAGGCAATTATTTCAATGACCACTGAAGTCCTTGGCTTTCAATTAGGCTCAGACTCAAAGGCCAGCATGCACTCATGTATCTGGGTAAACAGGACATTAACCCTGTGTCTGCCTTTCAACTCTATATAATTTTTATGACCACCTGGCACATAATATTTGGTGTGGAGCAGCCTCAATGACTTTCCATTTTTATACAGCACTACCTTCTGGGCTTAGACCTTCTCCTTGAAGCTTTATGATCTTGTGGCCTCTTTTTTGTCCATGTGAATAAGGTCGCCTGGTGGGAGAGGAATTGGTGGTTACCACTGGGCGCAGTTCCTCTGGTACCAAGCATAAGGCCCAAAAGGAAGCAGCCTGGGTATGTGGACTAACTGGGGGACCAACAGATGGATAGCTGTAGTCTTTCTTTTGCTCTAGTGGGTATATTTGGTTATATTTGGTGGTCATGGAAAATTTTGAGTCAGAATGCCAGGATTAAACGATTATTTGATGTGTGGCATAGGTACATCTCACTAGAAGATAAGTATTTTTCTCTTGTTTTCCTTCTATTATTACAGAAATTGCACCTTAGGTATATTCTTGAAAAACTGAAGTTGACCCAAGTGTATGGTACTGGCCATATACTCCCAAGGTGAGGTTTATGTTGAGAAAGAAAACACAGACAAATGAACTTCCATCGGTCCTTCCAATATTACCTGATCTACAAAACAGCTTTAAAAAATTGCATTTGTATTATGGCATTATTATAAATACAACCATCCATTACCTAATAGTTTAGTAAGCCAAATAATAATAATAATGGTACATAAACAAAAAGAAATAAAACAGCGTCTATCTGCCTCTACAGCCCAAGGGATATGCAATGAACTGAAATGAAATGCCTTGTCTTTCAAAGATAAGGGACTTAAGAGAACTGGGTATGAATAAAGGAAATAATTTTCCTTAATTTTAAATTGCAGTCTAAGTAGAAATGCAGATTACTTATAGAAAGAACATTATATACAATGCTGTTCAGTTTCATTTTCTTGTGCTGTTCCTCACCCTGTTAGATTCAGTTTCTAAGATTTCTAGGGCTTCTGCATCAGCTATAAGGGGTTCATAACTCCAACTGCCACTTGCTTTTCTACATCTGAATTACAACTGCCAGTGTCCGCAGAACAGGGATTGTTATTTATTTTATTTTATTTTCAATTATATATTTTTTCATTGAGGTGGAGTTTGACAGTTCCTCCTGTTTCAGCTTCCTGAGTGGGGCTGCAGTTCTGCTTCAGCATGCCCAGATCAGGACTTGGTTGTTCATTTTTGTTTCCCTACTGCTTATCCTTAGTGTAAATAGTAAATAGCAAATAGCAAGTGCTTGTTGGACAGATTAATGAGCAATGAAATACTAAAGAATAAATTGAAGGTTGAAATGACTTCTGAGTTAATTTAATGAATATTTATCACTGCTCATTACTTTCTAGATGATATCTTAAAATGGTATTTCCTGTCCTATAGATGTTGAATACAATACACATAAAAACTGTAAATGAAAGGCAAGCTGGGACAAGGTCTCCAATAAATACAAACAAAAAATCATGGAGGTAACAGAAGAGCTGTGATAGTACTGACTGAGACTCAGCTTCTATAGTGGTGACTGGTTCTTTGATTAAATTTAAGATTTAAGATTCTTTAGGACTTTGAAAGATCATAAAATGTTTTAGGGTCAGTGTCTCATTAATCCCACTTGAAATTTTGATAAAAGAAAAATATTGTTGCATAGGCAGAGGCATGGGCAGAAAGCAGGGATAACCTCCAGGTCAGTAGAGAGCAGTTGCCCCCCACCCCACATACTAATTGCCCCCCTTCTGCAGCTCTCTGTCTTTCTATCAGTTCCCTTATAGTATATCTAGAAGCTAATCTCTTATTATCAGATTTCTTCTCAAATGTTTAAGTGTGGAGAACTTAGCCTGTTATTGAGGTCATCATGATATGATTCATCTTTAAAAGTTCACTTCCTTTCTCTTGCCTACTTCCCCACACTGGGAACCTCAATACTTTATATACAGCCTCCTTTGTTATCCCCATGTCTTGGCTCATACCTATTCTCTCTCATAGGAATGTCATAGCCCATTTTCTTTCTTCTGAATTCCCCCAGTTCTCAGCGAAGGGGTGTCTGTATTTTATGGAACAAAAGGTCTTTGAAAGGTCTCAGTGTGGGAGGTGGGTTCCATAGAGACACTGATATGGAGGATTGTTGGGGGTATCATTTATATTAAAAGACTTATTCATGCCATGAGCAGATACAGACAGATACAAACATGGTTGTGGCTCTGAAGAAAAGAAATCAAGGCCCAAGTGACAGCAATGGAAGTCTCTTCTAACAGCTTTCTGAGGTGGTTTCACTGGCACAGTCCTCTAACCAGACTCTCTCTGATTCCCCAGAAGGGGGCGGGGGAGAGTGTGGAAAGCAGGTGTGTGGACCATAGGGCTACGTTTAAGGTAAACTTACTTTTGGTGAGAGATCGTGGCACCTGGAAGCCTGGTAGCTAGGGAATCACAGACAATGTCTCAGTATGGTGCGTTTTAACTTCACCACTGGAGGAAAGATTTATTTTATTCCCAGAAGCAGTTGGATTCTAGCAAACAGATTCTTACAATATTCACTTGTTTTGTGAGTTTAATCTTTCTTGCTAAGTTAATTTTTTTTTATGCCCAAATCTGGCCCTGTTTCACCTTTGAACTCATAAATGCTGAAAAGACTATTACTCAAATACAAATATAAATGTCCATTTGATAAACAGTACTGAATAGGAAATGAATGGATGTAATGTCTCTCATCTCATCAAGTTTTAATAATGATGATGACATGAAGGATGAGATGCATAGTATACTTCTAAAAAATAGTCATTTGTGAACTGGACTCAGCCTACACATGCACTCTTGTGCAGAGTAAGCAGGCAGGACCATATATACCCTAATAATGCTGCAGCTTAAGTTTTTAAGAAGGGCTTAGCATTTTAAGAAACACTCCTGGACAGTAAAAAATTACAGATACACAATAGGATGTAGTAAGGAGGCCGCTTGTTGGTGCCCGACTGCCCTTCTAGCTTTGACCTGAAATAATCACACAGACACTATATTAATTAAATCACTGTTGGCCCATTATCTCTAACTTTTTATTAGCTAAATCTTATATTAATTTAATCCATTTTTATTTATCTGTATATGGCCATGTGGCTATGGCTTACTTGATGAAGTTCCCAGCGACTGTCTTCAGTAGCTCCATGACTTTTCTTTGACTCTATCCTTCTTTTTTCACTTTCCCTGCCTAGTTCTGTTCTTCCCTACCATCAGCTCAAAGAAGTTCTTTATTCATTAAACATAAAAGCAACACATAGACTGAAGGACCTCCTACACTATTTTCCCTTTTTTGCTTAAACAAAAAGGAAGATTTTAACTTTAACATAGTAAAATTACATATAACAAAACAGTTATCAAACAAGAATTACAATTACAATATTTATATTTACTTTATCTTTTTTCATAATTAAGAAAAAGTATAACTATAAATATTTTAACTGAATCAAAACTCCCAAATGACATAATATTACCTAAGTAAACAGGAAGTGCATTGTAAGCAACTTCCAAAATTTAAGAATTGTCAGAGACAGTTCACTGCCTGAATGGTCACCCAAAGTTCTCTTGTACCATTGGATCATCCATCTTTAGCCCACAGGCCCATAGTATCCAGAAGACTTTTTTATGAAGCAGAAAATTTTAAAGATAGTTTCATTTATATTGGCAGTTTGTCAGTCACTTTCTTTTGTGTCCTGCAGAATGTCTAGCGGACTCTTTTATGAAGCAGGAACCCTGAAGGATTGTCTCACCTTTAAACAAGTTTAGCAGTCATTTTCTGTGGGTCCTGCATGTCCAGTTAAGCAGTCCAGGCAAGAGCAGTTTTTTGCCCAAATGGCTGGCAAACTCCATAAGGAGCCTCTTTGATGTCCATATTTCTCTTGAAGTAACTGGTGCTGCCAGGAACAGATGTGTCTCTGTCATGAAAAGTCATAACTTCTTAAAAAAATTTTAAATGCCATATTCTATATTCTTTGAAAGGTTTGAAGAATACCTATATAACAAATACATATCTATACATCTAGAAAATTTAACTAACATGACTACAAGCTTGACTATTGTAGTGAGTATTAATGTATATTTTTAAATTATACATTACATATTTAAATGAGCTACACAAACATAATACCTTAATCAAGATCAGAAATACATATACATATAACAAAATTGACCTTAAATTTATATTAAGAAACCAAGATACATACCAATGAAAGTTATTTATATCTGTATCATATCACCCTTTCAATGTAAACAAACATTTATAGACAATATTTTAGAATATGGGCATAGTTTTTTATACTGTTTTCTGCTGATTATTGGGCAGAGAATTTTTTTTGGGGGGGGTGTTTACAGCAACCATCATGGGGTCTTATTTCATTAAGCCATACCAGTCTAGAAGCAATCCACAGGTTCTTATCCTCTGTGGAACAAGAGAAGAACCTCTAAAAAAAAAATATCCTTAGACCTAAATATGAAAGTCATGATACCTTTATAATATACATGTTGGTTTAGCTTAGCAGCCCATGCAATAAAATGTCTCTCTGTACATAGCTCATTCACAGTCAAGAAATTTAAGGATAGCACAATAATACATAATTCAGACTCTTTGTGAATTTTTTTTATTTATATGTGGCTTATATCTATCTGTACTCTGTTTCTTTGCAGACTTTACCTTTTTTTTAAAGCATTAACTTTATTTTATGACTCTTTATACATTTTTTCTAATCCTATGTACATTTGTCCAACATTATGACTTGTTGGGAGAAGCGGGTTGCTTGTTCTCCCTGGCCACCCAGCTAGCTTAACCCCTGAAATAATCACACAGAAACTGTATTCATTTAAACACTGCCTGGCCTATTATCTCTAGCCTCTTATTGGCTAACTCTCACATCTTGATATAACCCATTTCTAGTACTCTGTATGTCACCACAAGGTAGTGGCTTACTGGGAAATATTCAGCATGTCTGACCTGGCAGCTGCATGGCGGCTCTCTCACTCTGCTTTCTTTCTCCCAGAATTCAGTTCTGTCTCCCTGCCTACCTATGTTCTGCCCTGTCATCAAGCCCAAGGCAGTTTCTTTATTAACCAATGAAAGCAACACAAATACAGAAGGACCTCCTGGACCAAAGACTCATCTGGATTTGTCTTTATTGCAGATTTCTAATTTTTTACTGTCCAGGAGCACCTTTTAAAAGGTTAAGTGTCTTTTAAAACTTAAGCTGCACCATTATTATGGTATATATGGTACTGCCTGCCAGTCCAGCTTGGTGGAGCCAATCAGTGCCTCTGAGAGCCATGCACACAGCCCCATTCTCAGGCACACAGCCAATCCATGTCACCAACAAGCAAGTTGCAGCAGTCTGTTCTCAAACCCCATTTAAATGTTCTCAAATGTTCTGCAGCCAGACCTCCTGTCTGAAAGAGTCAGAGTTTGTGCTAGCAGAATGGCCTAGAAAGCTGGCATTTTAAAATGGCATGGATTTTTTTTTGCTACTACAGAATCAGGTAAACCTCTCTTAAAGGAGCTGTTGCACACTACCAGCAAACAGTAAGAAGCTGTGTTAAACTTGGTTATTTTTGTGTCTAAAATTCCTTTAGACTCAAAATAATCACACAGAAACTGTATTGATTAAATTGCTACTTGGCCCATTAGCTCTAGCTTTTTATTGGCTAACTCTTACTTTAATTTAACCGATTTTTATTAATTTGTATATCACCATGTGGCTGTGGCTTACTGGGTAAAGTTCCCAGCATCTGTCTCCAGCAGCTCCATGGCGTCTCTTTGACCCCACCCTTCTTTTTTCCAGCATACAGCCTATCTTTCCCCACCTATTTCTGTTCTTCCCTGCCATAGGCTCCAAGTAATTCTTTATTCATTAACCAATTAATGCAACACATAGGCAGAAGGATCTCCCACTTCAGCAGAACAGATTCAGACATAAAAGAACTCTAAGCAAGTTACAGTGTTGGATAAAGATAATAAAACACAGATTAAAAAGTAATAAAGTAAAAAAAAATAAGCCATGTAAAAATGGAATACACAAAATGAGTCTGGATTATAAACATTATTGTGTTTTCTTCGAATTTTTTTACTGTGAAAGAGTTAAGTACAGACAATTCATTGTATGGGCTGCTATGCTAGACCATCATATTTGTTCTAAATGTATCATGACTTCCAAATTTGGGTCTAAGGATATGATTTCTTTGGAAAAGAGGTTCTTCTTCTGTTTCCACACATGCACATCTTATGAGACAAATGTTATAATATCAGACTTGGATAAAGATCAAGGTTTATATTGAGGAAGTCCCTATCTTAAGTGCTGAAAAATTAAAGAAGGTTCCTAAAAGCCAAGTGGTTATAGATATTGTTGGGGCAAACAAGACTCCCTAAGTTACTTAACAATTACCAGAAACATATGTTAAGCTTCAGGTTAACAGGGTATTCAATGAGTATTTCTGAAAGCAAATTTTAGGAAACTCCCATGAGGAGGTTATAGTTCAGAGAAAGATTTTGGCAGTAGACAGATTTGAGTTTGAATTCTGCCTCTGCCTTGGGCAAATGACTTAATTCTCTCTCTCTTTTTTCTTCTTTTACTTTAAAATATTTTATTAATTTTACATACCAACAACAATTCCCTCTCCTCTCTTCCTGCTCCCTCAGCCTCATTCATTCCTCCAAAGGGTAAGGCTTCCCATAGGGAGTCAACAAAGCCTGATACATTAAGTTGAGGCAGGACCAAGCCTCTCTTCCTGCATCAAGGCTGAACAAGATATCCCAGCATAGGCATAGGGAATGGGATCCAAAAATCCAGTTCAAGCATCAGCAATAGATCCTGGTCTCAAGGCCAGGAACCACTCAAACAGACCAAGCTATACAGCTGTCGCTCATATGTATAGGGTGAACTTTGGTTCCATGCAGGCTCCACAAAGGAGTTGTCCTTTTATAGTCCTTGAGGTCCTAAGCGTGTAGGACAGCTGTCTCTGTGGATTTCCTTGTCATGATCATGACCACCATTGCTCATATATTCCCTCATCCCTCTCTTTGACTGGCCTCATTAATTACTTAAATTTCATATATTTGAGTTAATTATGATATCTACTTTATAGGGTAGGTGTGAAGTTTGCATCAGATCAGTTCTCACATGTCCCTTTACTTATCCTACAAAGAACAGAATTGAAACATGGGAAAGTACCATGATGAAATCATTTACCAATGCTTTTATAAAATGAAAACTAGGGAAAGCTTCCTAAAGAAGGTAAGAGTTAGGTTGAACTGTGAATGGTAGAGAAATGTGAGCTCTGAAAGAATGGTGGCTAGAACAGTGGAAACTGAGCTGCCAGAAGCTTTTCCTCAATCTGCTTTACCTCCAAAAATTAAAATCGCTTTTGGTTCGGAGAGGTTAAGGAAATGTAAGAGAATGCATGAACTTTTTCTTTTAATACAACTGGTGTTGTATGTAAAGATTACTTTAACTTTGGTCTAGCATTTTTAATGAGAGCAAAAGGTATCAGAAAATGGATATCAGTAGGATTAGTGAATCTTTCTTTTCTTTTTCTTTGAGAAATCTATAGTATTTAAAGAGTGCTCAGGTCTTTTAGACGATCTGCTGTGAAATGCAGTAACAGTCACACAGGCCAGGTGACCTAGGTAACCTGTCATTTCTTTGGTGCATCTCATCTTCTTTCAGGACAAAAGCCCATGGGGAAACGTGAACTTTGCCCTTGTAATCTGGTGCACTCTTGGGGAGAGAGGACATTCTTTTCCTCTGAGAGGTGATTCCAACACAAAGAAGGGCACCCCCGCTGCCACATTCTGTAGAAAGCAAAGAGGGAACATCTGTTTTCAGGATACTAAGTGAGATTTCTGCCAAAAGACTAGTGCTGCTGAGCCAGATGTATGGGGAAGCACAGGATAACAGAGTACATGATGTACATGGCTGTGGTGATTCAGCCCTTATTGTGCCTTACTGATTGACACAGACCTGTGGGCTGGGATGATCTAGCATACTGGCTTCTCTGCATTAGCCTGCTTAGGCTCCAATGCCTATCCTATGTCAGGTAACTGACCATCTAGTTTTGCTCAGATGGCAAACCTAAACATTGGGTAAATTGGTAGATCTGGTAATCCCAGTAAGGCCTTGGAAAAGTCACATAATCTTCTGTGTTCAATTTGTTTTACTATAAAATGGGAATTACACCATTATGTTCTTTTCAGATTTGATGGATATAATTTTTAAAATAATTCTTAACATACCACAAAGCACTGATAGTGACTTGTTCTTGTGTATGTTTTCCTATGGCTACTAAATCTTGAAAGAATAGATATGTATCTACTCACAGTTCTGGGAGCTAAAAGCTCTGAACTATTTTTCCTGAGTTGAAATTAAGATGTTAACATGTTTGCACTACTTCTAGAGCTTCTGGGAAAGACTTCATTTTTTGTATTGCCCAGCTCAGGGTGGCTACTGTTTTTCCCTTGGCTCATAGGTGTAATCACTCTTACCATGGCCTCCATAATGTAACTGTGCACATATTTGATCCTCATAAAAAATTGAGCTTCTCTAATTATTTTAATATCCCTGTAATACATCATGCACATGCTCTCATACCCTGTTTAGAACTTGGATTTTTATACATTGGTGAATTGAAGCTAGGGTTTCTCTAGAAAGACAGATATAAAGAGCCATCCAGAGAATATATCTATATATTCCTATCTATCTATCTATCTATCTATCTATCTATCTATCTATCTATCTATCTATCTTTAACCTTAGATTCCAAATCAAGTCTTTTTTAAAACCCTCAAATATATCTTCCTTTGGAATCGCATATTGTCTTGGAGGACTACTTGGAGAAGTATGATAACTAAATTATTTATGTAGCCACTGAGCTCTTAATAATGCTAAGCTTCCAAGATGTCACAAGTCACAAGAGACTGATGAAGAGACACTGATAAAGAGAGTGTATAACTACCTTGAAATCCCACAAAGTACACAATGTCCATTGGATAATTTAATCCTAAAAGAGCCATAATTTTCTGCTTTGGAAGACTCTAACAGAAATTTCTCTTGCCTTTCTGACGTTCAGTTTCTCTGCATCCTTACCAACAGTGATATATTAGTTTCCCGGGGCTGCCATAACAAAGTACCACAAATTGAATGGCTTAAAACAACAGAAATTTATTGTCTCACAGTTCTGGAGAGTAGAAGTCTGAAATTAAGGTGTCAGCAGGGCTATGTTTCCTCTGTAGCTTGCAAGAAAGAGTTCTTTTTCCTCCTCTTCTACTACTGGTTATTAGAAATCCCCAGTAGCCTTTACTTTAGAATTGTACCACACCAGGTTTTATTTGCCTCTGTCTTACTGTGACTACATTCTTTACATGTCTGTATCTAAATTTTCTTTATCTCATGAGGCCCCAGGTTTCACTAAATCAATTAAGGTTTACCCCAACATTAACTGGATTATGTGCAAAAGCCCTATTTTCTAATAATATCACATTCACTGATATTGAGAATTAGAATATAAACATCTTTTAAGAAAGAACAACTTAACCCTGGACAAGGCTCTTGATTTCCTCTAGATAAACTATTAGATTCTCATTTTTTAGTGCAAAATTTGAATATTATGGAGTAACCCCATTCTTACTTCCTAGGAAGGACTTTGTCTAATTTAGTCAGTGAGCCTCGTCTATCTTCCTGACTTCCCTGCTTGGTCTTTCTACATGTATTTATCCCAATGAAAAACATTAAAACATCTGCAATTGTTCTTGGTAAAAGTATAATTTACTTCCTTGGAAGCCATCTAACTTCTACAATAGGCATCTGAAAGTGGATACACGCAAAACACGAGGTGATGCTGAATAGGATAACTTAATGGGATGTTTCCGTGGACATCCAGTCTCTGAAACCATCCCATTACTAGATTAATCTTTTGCTCAAAAATAAATTATTCTTTTCAGTGGAAGTACCATAGATAACTAAAGTTTGGCTAAAGTTGGAGAGACAGTCCTTATATACATAGCAGGTACTGAAGAAAGATAGCGGCTGTGATGTATTGTCCATCTTGACACTCCTGTGATTAGGTCTTTTAATTGCTTCAAGGACCCTCAGAAATATTATGTCTATCTTATAAATGAGAAAGTTGAGGTAAAAAGAAAACAGTTCCTCATTTTGAATTTAGACAAAGATTAAGTGACATACTGGTAATTCAGATTCTTCCCCTTGATCCATACCCCTTCTTTTAGCCACTATGTGGCTACCTCTGTTCTTGCTGTTAGGCCCATGCATAAAGTGACAAATAGGAGAGTCACTGACATTATTCAATTCTTCAACAATCCCCCATTCCACCATTCCTCCTTGCCCTTGATTCTTCCAATTGCTGTGTAGCAAATCAATGCAACCTTAGCAACTTAAACAGTAATATCTATGCTGCATAGTTTTTATGGATAGGAAATAACTGAACCCTCTGCTCAGATTTTAAGGTTAAAACTGAATCACTATTTGGCTATATTTTGTGGTTATTTTTTAAAAATATATTATTTATGCATGTTTGTGTGCTTACATATGTACATATTCATGTGTGAGTGAGGGTGCACATGTGTTCAGATGTATGTGGACAATCTTGGATATTGTTCCTCCTCAGAGAACATTTTGAGACAGTATCTCACTAGTCATGGGCTCATCAATTGGGCTTGGGTGGCAAGCGAGTGAACCACAAGAATATTCAGCTCTCTACACTGATATTACAAATTCACCACTATCATTGGCATTTTTCGTGACTTCTGGGTGTCAGACTTAGGTCCTCAGTATTGCAAGAAAAGAGCTTTACTGACTTGAGTAACCTCCCCAATCCTGTGTTTCTTTAGAAAGAATAATGTTCTCTTCCATATTCATAAGGTGATTCCTAAAATTCAGTTTCTTTAGCAATAGAATTGAGACTTTCAGTGCTTAGAGTCCGCCCTAGTCAGTTCCTAGTTATGTGATCAGCTCTAAACTATGTCATTTTGCTTCAAGTCTCTCTGGTGACAGCCCTAACTTGGCCATGTAACAAACTTAAGGGAGAGACCAACTCACCCCTTTCACAGGCTTCAGACTTAAAGGGAAGGAATTACATACTGCTTGAATACATACTCCCTATTTCATATTTGTGTTGGAAATAGACGTACAGAGGCAAGCTTGCCTTGTCAATGACCTCAACAGAGAGCAGAACACAAGTCGTGCAGTCCTCACTGGGATGCAGGAGATAAACATGACAACACCTATATTAGGAAATTAAAGACCTGGGTGATTATTGGGAATTTCTAAATTGAAAGGAATTCAAGGTCACCCTTGTCCAAAAGTATTAGCTATGTGGATGTGGTTAAATTGGGCAGAAACCACCTCGCAGGATGGTTATTACAGTCAGTTACACCTCATTAAGACTGCTTTGTGAGTAACTCTATTAATGTTTCTGAATTGCTATTGCTTAGGGGGTCAGTCTCAGTAAATATAGCCTGCTACAGAAACAAATTTCTTGGTAAAAATCCATTTGGATAAGTACTTAAGCCCAGCCTAAATTTTTTAGCCTGAATTCAAAGAGATTCTTAATTCTAAATCTGTTTAAAATGGGTATTAGTTAAAATAGGTTTGTTTTTCATTAAAAGAGAATTTCCATGAAAGACTGACCTTAAATTACTTTTTTTTTTAAATTTAGCTAGAGTCTGCCTAGGAGAATAGGAGGTAAATAAGCACATTGTATTATTGAGTAATTTTTATCTTTTGTTTATATTAAGTAGTCACAGCAAGACTATCATTATTGCAAAGAAATTCACATTATTATATTGCTAGCTCTAAGCAGTAGAGTAGAAGCTAAATGCAAGCTTTTTAGCTACAATATTCAAGCATATATCTTTTAAGACACTTAGGTTATCATTTATAATTATTTCAATTATTAATTGTGGCCATTTTTATTCTCTACAATAATTTTATTTTATGCTATTCTGTGTGGGAAGAAGCCAATGTGATTTGGGAGAATTTGATCTTATAAGGAAGCTATAAAATTAATATTGATCACTGTCAGTGGGCCTTATCCATTTAAATGCAATCTCAGAAAACCAGTTATCGTATATGCATATTATGGTGTCATTCTTTCTTGGCCCTGATTATATTGGCACATTATTGACTTAGAGCAAATGTGTCTCTCATTCCAAAGGTGCTAGTGTTTCAGCCACTCTAGCTGACTGTAGTAGTTTGGACAGAGAATTCAGTTATGTATGGAGCTCTCTGAAGCTAGTCTGGTGTGAGAAGGGCAGTAATTAGCATACTAATGACTCTTGCCCTAAGAATCTTCAGAAGGGTTGTGTTGTGAAAAGTGCATTCTAATTTACATCCCTGCCATTGAAGGGTCTCCATTAATCCTCTCAGTACAGTTCTAGGTGAATCAGTAAAGCCTGAATTCTCTTCACTTGTCGCTCTGTATTTCGCCCAAACCCATTCTCATCATCTCTTGCTCTTATGATTATAACCATTTTTGCCTTAGTGATTATTTTTGATCACTGTTCTCTCTTCAAAGCTTTAAGTTTTCATTTTCAAATGAAACCAAAATTGCTGCCTCCGGTGGGAACATATTTTAATTTGGATTTACGAACTAATCTATGGCAGCAGGGGAAAAATATCCCCATCCTAGAAGGAAAGGAGGAAAGTGTCCAGAAATCAGGAGGATTGGTTTGGGAGACAATTCTAACTCAAATACCTAACTGCTTTTCTTAGTCAGTTTTCACTGCTGTGGAAAGACACCATGACCACGGCAGTTCTTTAAAAGGAAAACATTTAATTGGTGTTGGCTTACATTCTGAGGTCTAGTTCATTATCATTATGGAAGGAAGCATGGTGGCACACAGGTAGACATGATGCTAGAGAGGTAGCTGAGAGTTCTATATCCAGATTGGCAGGCAGCAGGAAGAGAGAGACGCTAGACCTGGCTCAAGCATTTGAAACTTCAAAGTCCACACCCAGTGATTCTTTCTCCAACAAGACTACACATACTCCAACGAGGCCATACCTCTAATAGTGCCACCACTGCCAGATGACTAAGCACTCACATACCTGAGCCTATAGGGGCATTCTTTAAAAAAACAAAAAAACAAAACAAAAACAAAAAAAAAAAACAAAAACAAAACCCTTTATTCTTTCATACATTACATCTGACAAGTAGTTTCCTCTCCCTATACTCTCCCCAGTCCCTCCCCCATGCCCACCCTCCTCAAGATCAACTTCTCTTCTGTACCCCTAAAAAAAAAGCAAGACTCCCAGGGATATCCACAGACATGACCTAACAAGATAAAATAAGACTGGAAAAAAAAAAACCGCTTATATCACAGCTGGATGTGTCAACACAGTAGGAGGAAAAGGGACTCAAGCACAGGCAAAAGAGTAAAGGACACCCCTACTCCCACTATTGGGAGTCCCACAAAAATACCAAGCTATATTACCATAATGTATATGCAGAGAACCTAGCTCAGACACACATAGTGTCAATATTCATCGATTCAGTTTTGTGAGCTCCTATGAAATCTGTTTAATGAATACTGCCAGCCCTGTTCTCTTGGTATCCTTGACCCCTCTGACTCTTTGGCTGATTGATTGATTTTAACAATCCTTCATTCTGTTGTTTTATGGGCTTACCCTGGTTCTATCTGGTGTTTGGCTGTTGGTTCCTGCATCTGCTGCCATTAGCTATTGGATAAAGCTTCTCTGATGACAATTGGGCTAGGGACTGATCTATAAGTGTAGAAGAATATCAAAATGAATCATTTCATTGACTTTTTTTAACCAATTGTGTGTTTAGTTTTGTCCTGGGTCTCTGAGTCATCTTGCCTCTTGTTCCAGGTCAGGTAGTGTCACACATGGGCTTCCTTTGTGGCATGGTTCAGGGGTTGGTTTCTCCCATGAGTTCTACACCACCAAGTCTTTCAAGCAGGACAGATTTTAGGTTGAAGGTTTTAGGAGCTGGGTTGATATTTTAGTCTTACTGCTAGGAGTCTTGCCTGTTAAAGAAGATGGCCAGTTCATGCTCCATATCCCCCATGATTAGGAGACTTCACTATGGTCACTCTTGTAGATTCCAGAAAGTTTCCACTTTACTAGGTTTTGACTATCCCCCAAGTGCCCCCAATTCCATGTGTCTCTTCTAGTACTCTTTTTCTCTGTCTCCCCCTTCCCCCACCTGATCCCTTCTGTTTCCATCCCCACTCATCTCCAGTACACCCACAGAACCTATTCTATTTCTCCTTCCTAGGGAGATCTATACACACTCTCTTGAGACCTTCTTGTTACTTAACCTCTCTGAGTCTTTGGATTGTAGTATGATTGTCCTTTACTTAACAGCTAATAATCACTTATAAATGAGTGTCTACCATATTTGTCTTCCTGGGTCTGGGTTACCTCACTCAAGATGATCTTTGCTAGTTCTATCTATGAGGAAAAAATCCTTAGATGGACGGCTCCATAGGCACAAAGAAATCCAATTAGGTCAGATCAAACCAAATTAAAATGCACATTATTTTATTAAATACAGTGCTCTCAGGTGGCCATCACATGGCAGGTAGACAGGAAAGCGGGGAGCACATGCAAACCTGAAACCATGTGTTCCACCTCTGGCAGCCCACTTAAATATCCTGTGGGAGTGGTCCTGACCCCTCCCTAAGAGAGGGTCAGGACCTGTCATGCTGGGATTTGGAGTTCAGACCAATGCAACTCCCAGACCAGGGGGCTGGGATGGATTCCAGGGACTAGGGCTATGCTCCAGACTTAACACTATCCATTTGCTTGAAAAATTCATTATGTCATTAATTTTAACAAATGAGTAATACTCCTTTGTGTAA
The DNA here is from genome assembly GCF_950005125.1 of Chionomys nivalis. Lineage (NCBI taxonomy): Eukaryota > Metazoa > Chordata > Mammalia > Rodentia > Cricetidae > Chionomys > Chionomys nivalis. The sequence continues at coordinate 56,313,761 of NC_080088.1, read as the reverse complement.
ATGTACCACATTTTCTTTTTCCATTCTTTGGTTGAGGGGCATCTAGATTGTTTCCAGTTTCTGAATGTTATGAATAAAGGTGGAATGAACATTAGTGCACAAGTGTCCTCATGGTAGAATGGGGCATTCTTTGGGTATATGCCTAAAACTGATATAGCTGGGTCTTGAGGGAGATTGATTCCCAGTTTTCAGAGGAGCTGTCATATTGGTTTTCACAGTGGCTGTATGAGCTTGAACTCCCACTAGCAATGGAAGAGTATTGTCATTGCTCTGAATCCTTGCCAACATAAGCAGCCACCAGTGTTTTAATTTTAGACCTTTTGACAGGTATAAGATAGAATCTCAGAGTCCTTTTCATTTGCATTTCCCTGATGGCTTAGAATGTTAACATCTCCTCAAGTGTTTATCAACCAATTGATTTAGCTCTGTTTAAAATTCTCTGTTTAGATCTGCAAACCATTTTAAAAATTAGATTATATGATTTGTTGATGTCTAGTTTATTGAGTTCTTTGTACATTTTGAGTATTAGTTCTCTGTTGAATAATGGTTGGTAAAATATTTTTCCCATTCTGTAGGCTGCTGCTTTGTCCTAGTGACAGTGTCCTTTGCTTTAGAGAAGTTTTTCAGTTTCATGAGATCGCATTTATTGACTGTTGTTTTTTAAGTTAATCTCATGTCTGTCCACTTCACTAAAGGTGTTTATCAGCTATATGAGTTCCCTGAAGAATTTTTGGTGTTGCTTATGTCATATATTCTGCAAATAATGATACATTGACTTTTTCCTTTCCAATTTGTATTCCCTTGATCTTTCATTCAGTTGTCTTACTACTCTTGCTAGAACTTCAATAACTGTATTGGATAGATATGGAAGGGCACAGCTTTATGTTGCTTCTGATTTTAGTGGAATAGCTTTGAGTTTGTTTCCATTTAATTTGATGTTGGCTGTTGGTTTGCTGTAAATTGCCTTTATTATATTTAGGTGTCCTTGTATCCGTGATCTCAGCTTTCATCATGAACTGGTATTTGATTGCATCAAAGGCTTTTCCAACATCTAATGAGATGAGTGTGTGTGGGGGTGTGTGTGTGGTTTCTATCAGCTAATTTATTATATTGACTAATTTTTATCTGTTAAAACATCACTGCATTTCTGGGATGAAGCCTACTTGATTATGATGGATTCTGGATGTGTTCTTATATTCAGTTTATGAATATTTTATTGAGTATTTTTGCATCTGTGTTCATGAGGTAAATTGGTCTGCAATTCTCTTTGTTGAGTTTTTGAGAAGTTTGGGTATCAGGGTAAGTGTGGCCTCATAAAATTTGCAAAGTTCCTTTGTTTCTGTTTTGTGGAATATTATGAGGAATATTGATATTTGATCTTCTTTCAAAATCTAGTAGAATTCTGTGCTAAAACTGCATGACCTTGTGGTTTTTGTTGGTTGGAGACTTTTAATGACTGCTCGTATTTCCTTAGAGGTTATATGACTATTTAAATTGTTTATCTGATCTTTATTTAACTTTTGTAAGTGGTATCTATGGAGAAAATGATCAGTTTCTTTTATATTTTCCAGTTTTGTGGAATATAGGTCTTTTTTTGGTTTGTTTGTTTCTTTGTTTTTTTGTGGGCTGACTCGAGCACACAGGAGGCTGGAGTGACCAAAGTTGGCATAACAGTTAGAAAAAGGCACGAAATTAAAAAACAGAGGTGTCACAAAATCCATGAAAAATATTCCCATCTAAAATGGCGGTGAAGGGGAGCAAGTCGGGATTGGAGTTAAAGATGAAGTAAGATGACAAAAAATGCTTGATGCCCTCGTGATCTCCACTAAGGGATATAGGTATCACTGCTCATGTGGACATGACTGCTGATGTGATTGGCTAATTCCTCTTCCACTTCTTCTGGGGTTTGTGGGTTTTTGCTTTGTTAGTTGCATGCTGTAAGGAAATAAAGGAGCTCCTACTTGATTTGACTCCCTGCTGTGTATGATTGTCTTCAGGACCTAGGGGCTGGGTGGCAAGCAGCAAACTTCCTCTGCTCAGCCAGGGTGAGTCTCAGGTGGCTGGCTCAGTTCTTCCTCAGGATGGAGAGGGTGTTTACAGAGGGACCCAGCTGTTATAAATATGACTTCATTATTAAGTATGACTTAATGATTCTTTGAATTTCATTGCTGTCTGTTGTTATGTCCTCCTTTTTTTTCTCATGTTGTTAATTTGGATAGTCTTTTATTGTCTTTTAGTTAGTTTGGATGTGGGTCTAATGGGTCTATCTATCTTGTTGATTTTTCTCCAAGAACCAACTCTCTGTTTTTTTTTTTCTTTGAATTGATCGCTTTGTGTTTCTATTTTATTTTATTTTTTTTTGGTTCAGCTTCCAGTTTAATTCTTTCCTGCCATCTATTTCTCTTGGGTGATCTTGTTTCTTTTTGTTTTACAGATTTTTAAGTGTGTTGTTAAGTTGTGAGTATCAGATCTTTCCAATTCCTTTATGTAGGGCACTAAGTGCTATGAATTTTTCTCTTAGCATCACTTTCTTGGGTATGTTGTACATTCATTTTCATTGAATTCTAGGAAGTCTTTGGTTTTTTCTTTCTTTTTTCTTTTTTTTTCCTCATTTTTTTTATTCTTTTTTAATTAAAATTTCCAACTGCTCTCCGTTTCCCATTTCCCTCCCCCTCCTCCCACATATTGCCCACTCCTCCCCGCTCCCCTCCCCTTATCCCCACTCCTCTTCTCCTCCCCCCAGTCCATTCCCCCTCCCTCTCGATACTGAAGAGCAGTCCAAATTCCCTGCCCTACAGGAAGACCAAGGTCCTCCCACTTCTATCTAGGTCCAGGAAGGTGAGCATCCAAACAGGCTAAGCTCCCACAAAGCCAGTTCATGTATTAGGATCGAAACCTAGTGCCATTGTCCTTGGCTTCTCATCAGCCTTCATTGTCTGCCATGTTCAGAGAGTCCAGGTTCAACCCATGCTTATTCAGTCCCAGTCCAGCTGGCCTTGGAGAGCTCCCAATAGATCAGTTCCACTGTCACAGTGGGTGGGTGCACGCCTCGTGGTCCTGATTTCCTTGCTCATGTTCTCCCTCCTTCTGCTCCTCATTTGGACCTTAAGAGCTCAGACCGTTGCTCCAAATTGGGTCTCTGTCTCTCTCTCGATCCATCGCCAGATGAAAGTTCCCGTGCAATTCTCCTTGGCCTCTCATCAGCTCTCATTGTCCGCCACATTCAGAGAGTCCGGTTTTATCCCATGTTTTTTCAGTAGCAGTCCAGCTGGCCTTGGTGAGCTCCCAATAGATCGGCCCCACTGTCTCAGTGGTTGGGTGCACCCCTCATGGTCCTGACTTCCTTGTTCATGTTCTCTCTCCTTTGCTCTTCATTATAACCTTGGGAGCTCAGTCCGGTGCTCCAGTGTGGGTCTCTGTCTCTATCTCCATCCATCGCTAGATGAAGGTTCTATGGTGATATGCAAGATATTCATCAGTATGATTATAGGATAGGTTCATTTCAGGTTCCCTATCCTCAGGTGCCCCAATGAACTAACTGGGGACATTGCCCTGGGCATCTGGTAGCCATTCCAAGTTCAAGTCTCTTGCCAACCCTTAGGTGGCTCCCTTAACTAAGGTATGAGTTTCCCTGCTCCCCTATCCAACCTTCCTTTATCCCCAAGGATAAAGGAAGCTCTGCCTTGACCAAGTAGCCATTCAGTATTAAGTTGTTCTGTTTTATAAGTTTATAGGGTTTTTGTTGTGTCTGTTGTTGAATCCAGTTTTAATCTGTGTATTAAAATTTAATAGGATGCAGAGTTTTTTTTTTTAGTTTTTTTGTATCTTTGAGACTTGGTTTATGACTAAGTATGTGACCAATTTTGGAGACTGTTTTGTGGGATGCTGAGGTTTTTTTTTTTGTGTGTGTGTGTATTAGGGTGGAATAGTCTGTAAATATCTGCTAGGTACATTTGGTTCACAACATCTGATAGTTTCAGTATTTCTCCATCTAGTTTTTGTCTGGATAACCTGTCTCTTGGTGAGAGTGGTGTATTGAACTCTCTCACTATCAATGTATGAGGGTCAGTGTGTGATTTGAGTTTTAATAACACTTTCTTTACATAAATGGGTATTGTTGCATTTGTGGAACAGATGTTAAGCACTGGAAATCATTTTGTTGGATCTTTCTATGATGAGTATGATGTGTCCTTCCCTGCCTTTTTAATTAATGCTTCTTTGACATCTATTTTTTTTTTAGATATTAGAATAACTAACGACAACAGTTTTTTTTTTTTAGGTCTATTTGCTTGAAGAGCTTTTCTAATCTTGACTCTGAGGTAATGTCTTTCTTTGATGTTGAGATGTGTTTCTTATATTCAGTAGAAAGAAGGATGAATCTTGTTTTTGCATCCGTATCTTTTTATTTGGGAATTGAGTTAGTTGATAGTTAGTAATGTTGATGACCATTGTTTGTTAATTGCTGTCATTGTGTTGTTGTTATTGGTGATGATAGTGTGTGTGTTTGGGTGTGTGTGTATGTTTGTGTGTGTTTCCCTTATTTATTTTTTGCTGGTGTGAGATTATGTATTTTATGTTTTTCATAGGTGTAGTTAATCACCTTAGGTTGGTGTTTTCTTTCTAGTGTCTTCTCTAGGGCTATATTTGTAAGGAAACCCAGAGAAGGAACCCTCCTGGACCAAAGGACTTGCCAAGCACAAGGACTACAGGCCATTCAGACAAAAGAAAAAATAGAAACCAAGAGAAAAAATACTGAGAAATAGTCATCAATTCTTTAATTATTCCAAAACCAGATGCCTAGTGGCTAGCATAAAAACACAACCAACAACAGCCAGAGCAATATGACACCACCAGAGCCCAGGTATCCTACTGTAGTGAGCCCCAAATATTCCAACCTAGCTGAAGCATAAGAAAATGACCTTAAAACCAACTTCTGAAGGTGATAGAGGTTCTTAAAGAGGAAATGAATATATTTCTTTTTTATCGACTTTTATTGAGCTCTATATTTTTCTCTGCTCCCCTCCCTGTCTCTCCCCCTCCCCTTCAATCCTCCCCCAAAGTCCCTGTGCTCCCTATTTACTCAGGAGATCTTGTCTTTTTCTAGTTCCCATGTAGATTAGATCTATGTAAGTCTCTCTTAGAGTCCTCGTTGTTGTCTAAGTTCTCTGGGACTGTGGTTAAAGGCTAGTTTTCTTTGCTTTATGTTTAAAAACCACCTATGAGTGAGTACATGTGATAGTTGTCTTTCTGTGTCTGGGTTACCTCACTCAAAATAATGTTTTCTAGCTCCATCCATTTTCCTGTAAAATTCAAGATGTTGTTTTTTTTCTGCTGTGTAGTACTCCATTGTTTAAATGTACTACATTTTCCTTATCCATTCTTTGGTCAAAGGGCATTTAGGTTGTTTCCAGGTCCTGGCTATGACAAACAATGCTGCTATGAAAATAATTGAGCACATGTTCTTGTGGCATGATTGAGTATCCTTTGGATATACACCCAAAAGTGGTATTATTGGGTCTTGAGGAAGGTTGTTTCCTAATTTTCTGAGAAATCGCCACACTGACATCCAAAAGGGTTGTACCAGCTTGCATTCCCATCAGCAGTGCAGAAGTGTTCCCTTTTCCCCACAACCTCTCCAGCATAAGTTGTCAACAGTGTTTTTGATCTTGGCTATTCTTACAGGTATAAGATGGAATCTCAGAGTTGTTTTCATTTTCATTTCTCTGATGACTAAGGATATTGAACATTTTCTTAAGTGTCTTTCAGCCATTTTAGATTCCTCTGTTGAGAGTTCTCTGTTTAGGTTTGTACTCTATTTTTTAATTGGAATATCTGTTCTATTGATGATCAATTTCTTGAGTTCTTTGTATATTTTGAAGATGGTATTGGCATAAGAACAGACAGGAAGACCAATGGAACCGAATAGAAGACCTGGATATTAATCTACACACCTCTGAACACATAATTTTTGACAAAAGGCAAAAAAAAAATATCAAATGAGTAAAAGAAAGCATGTTTAAGAAATGGTGCTGGCGTAACTGGATATTAACATGTAGAAAAATGAAAATGGATCAATATCTATCACCATGCACAAAACTCGAGTCCAAATGGATCAAAGACCTCAACATAAAGCCAGCCACAGTGAGCCTTATAGAAGAGAAAGTGGTAAGTACATTTGAACGCATTGGCACAGGAGACCACTTCCCAAATATAACCCCAGCAGCATAGGCACTGAGAGAAACAGTTAATAAATGAGACCTCCTGAAACTGAAAAGCTTCTGTAAAGCAAAGGTATGGTCAACAAGACAAAACAACAGCCTACAGGATGGGAAAAATCTTCACTAACCCCACACCAGACAGAGGTCTGATCTCCAGAATATATTTCTTAGAGAGATCCAAATAAATAATTGGAAGAAATGACTAAATCCCTTAGAGAAAGCCAAGAAAAGGAAACAGGTAAAAAAGCGAATAAAGCTGTTCAAGACATGAAAATCTAGGTAGAAGTAATAAAGAAAACAAAAACTGAGGAAATCCTGGAGATGGAGAAACTAGGAAAGTCTACGGGAACTACAGATGCAAGCATCACCAACAGAATATAAGAGATGGAGAAGAGAATCTCAGGCACAGGATATATGACAGAAGAAATTGATGCATTGGTCAAAGAAAATGCTGAATCAAAAAAAATTCTGACACAAAACATCCAAGAAATTTTGGACATTATGGTAACAAAAACAAAATCAATAAACCAAACTAAGAATAATAGAAATAGAAGGAGAAGAATTCCAGTTCAAAGCCCCAGAACATATTTTTATTAAAATCATAGAAGAATATTTTTCTAATCTAAACAAAGACCTGCCTATAAACGTACAAGAAACTTACAGAATACTAAATAGACTGAACCAGAGAAGAAAGTCTCCCTACCATATAACAATCAAAACACTAAGTATACAGGACAAAGGAAGAGTATTAAAAGCTGCAAGGGAAAAAGGACAAGTAACACATAACGGCAGACCTATTAGAATTATACTAGACTTCTCAATGGAGACTCTAAAAGCCAGAAGGGCCTGGACAGATGTACTGCAGACTCTAAGTGACCACTGTACCCAGCAAAACTCTAAATCACCATAGATGGAAAAAACCAAGATATTCCATGATAAAGTCAAATTTAAACAATATCTATTGAGGCCATTCTTATTTAAGCCACCAACCACTCATTTCTGTGGACACTCTTTGTTTGAATATGCATAATAAAAGAAATACAATACTAGGAGAGAAGACAGGTATTTTCAATACTCAGTGAAAGTATTCACTACAAATAAAAAAGTCATGGAAAAACTACAGAAGGATTGAATTCTAACAGTCATGAGGTTAGTCCTCACTGATTTTGGAGTTCTAATTGTATTTCTCTTTAGGACAGTGATGGAGGAGTTAATTTCATTGGTTAAATAAAGAAACTGTCTTAGCCCTTTAAGAGGACAGAAAATTAGGTAGGCGGAGTAGGCAGAACAGGATGCTGGGAGAAAGAAGCCGAGTCAGGAGTCGCCATGATTCTCCCACTCCAGACAGATGCAGGTTAAGATCTTTCCTGGTAAGCCAGCTCGTGGTACTACACAGAATATTAGAAATGGGTTAGATCAATATGTAAGAGCTAGCCAATAAGAGGCTGGAGCTAATGGGCTAGGCAGTGATTAAAAGAATACAGTTTCCGTGTAATTATTTTGGGGCATAAGCCATGCGGGCGGCCAGGTGCCGGGGACGTAACCCTGCCGCCTGCTGCTCATATTACAACAGGACAGGTCTGGGTTGATCCTAATAACTGCATGATTTGGGTTCATTCTTTTGGCTATATTCTCAGAGTTGCTAAGAATAGATTTATTAGGGTCTGCAAGCCTGAAATAAGGGAGAAGGTAAGCCATAATGGAGCGACTAACTGGGTCTCAACTGACCTCACAGTGAATTGAAGTGGCAATTCAGAGCAGGCTAAAATTCAGGTAAAGACCACAGACTTTGATCACTAGTTAATCTAGTTATTTACTTCTTTAAGCAGAGGTCTATAGTATTCATGCCAGAACTTTGACACAAAAGAAAAAATACCCTTAAGAGTAACAGACGACCTACAATTAAGTATCAGGTTAAATATCTTTATTATCCTGAGTATGTATGATCTTAGGAGTCTTTAAGTTAGCATCTTAAAAGAGGGTAGAATTTTCAAATAGTTTGAATATTTGAATATTTCTATCAGTGCTATTTAAAAAGTACATATATGTCAGGGAATAAATGAGGATGATTAGACACTCAGAAACTAGGAAACATTAAACCCAGTTAGCTCACTTTGACCAGAGAAAGGATATAAAGAGAATTACTGGAGTCAGAAAAGAAGCAGAGATAACTGGAGGATGTCTAAACCTTCAGGGACTTTAACCCTGGTTATGCACAGCTGTAAACAGAGAAGAGGCTGTTGTTTTCTCTGTATCACATCTGATGTCTTCCTGTAGGCCAGACCACCTGACACTCATTTCATGAACAAGTTTAGTCTGAAAGCTGCAGTGTGCAGGATGGAAATGAAGAATGGAAAATATGGGGAATGAAAATAACAGTCTCGCCCTGCAGTACCGCTTTAAATGAACAGCAAAACAAAGCATAATCAAACATAAATTACTTTTCTACTGATAAAGTTAACCAATTTATTTAACACTTGGAGAAATAATCATTAAGTAAACCATTTATAAAGACACTCCGGCAGCTGAGATTCCTAAATCTCAAGGCAGAACTTCATCTAGTGACTTGATTTTATTTTACTTCCCTCTTCAGAATAAGCCCTCAGTAATGAAATGTTGAAAGAAAAGAATATTTCTAATTGCTAATCTTGTGTTTGTAACCACCAGTCCATTTTGCTTGTTGGGCAGGCGCCATGCAAAAAAATAAAAGTGTTGTTTTGAGAACATGGCAATTAGAGCTACTCCAGGAGCCACTGGGGGAATAACCGAAAGAAATAATTATCACTGAATGTTCAGTGTGGTGTGTGTGTGGTTTTTCCAGTACAACACCCATTAAATGATAGTCACATGGTTAAGCCTTATACATATTTCCCCCAAATTTACCCCCTAAGGGGCAAATTATCAGTGCAGTTCTGAATAACATTATTGCAGCTATTAGTCTTTGTGTGTGTAATTCCCCATCCATGATGTTTACTATTTCCTCCTTAGTGTTCCTTTGAAAAGTGGTACAATTACAATATTTTCATTATGCAGTGGCTTACACAGATAATTAAACAAATAAACACGCCCCTACACAATTCATTTTAAACATTACCAATCTTTGCAAAACTCCCCCATGTTTGGAAGAATAAAGCCATTCAAGATGCCGTAATTTTTCCTCTCTTTAACAAAGGTGTCACCTGGAAGATTAATAGAGCTAATCAATTAGAGATGTAATCAGCTGTTTTCTTTCAATGGCACCATCTGAAATTATACCACAATAACAGCGTACTAACTGCTTTCCAGCTTTTACATGGGAACGGCAGGTAGCAACAGTCTATTTCACACTGGGAAGATTTTGAAAATATTTCCCAGAACTTCCTGACTTTCCCATTTTAAAAAAACAAATTTCAGTTAACTTAGAATTTAGTGTGTTACCATGATGAGTTAAAATTCTCATGATTTTAGGTATTTTTTAAAACACACCACTTCCAAAAGAACTAAATCCAGTAAAAACTGGTACCTGGTGACTGTAAGAAAACTTCCAAAAATATAGATTTTATTTTCACGGTAATAGAATTTTAGAGTAATCTTGAAAAATAGGTTTATTTTACCAATAAAGAATCCCAGTCTCAGAAATACTAAATGGCTTTCCAAGGTCTTGTGGCATGTTTCTGCCAGAGGCAGAATTATAACAGGCACTCTCCTAAACACCACCACTTCTTCTATTCAGCACACTTCTTCCAATGGCCTTGGAAATTTCTCTCTATATAACTACTTTTGACCTGCTACTCTCTGTCATGTACTTCTGAGGGGCTAGGTTCAGGCAGATGGGTACAATGTTGTCCCAGCTTGGATAGGAGATCAGAATTAGCTAGGGAGACACTGGTACTTGCTGTCTATCGAGCACTGTGATGCACACCTTAGAAACACAGCACTTTGGGTGTGTGGTAAACTTCCTTCCTGTTTCTGGGATTACAAGCAATGTATCTCCAGAAAACGGAAGTTGCTCTCCTGGGAGGATGCTCACAGGCTCATCGCCTTCTCATTAGGCTTCCCAGAGGATTTGCATTTTTTGTCCAGCTTTTGACTCTTCCCTGCTTCTGGAGAAAGGAGTTTCAATGACATCCCTGGATGTTGTGTCCTACAGACCTACTGACCAGTAGCAGCCATGGGCATATTGCAACCCTGAGATGTAAGAAGGGTACACAAAACATGTGGTAGAACTGCTTTTTTTTCCCTACTTACATCAGAAAGCACATAAAAAGAATGAGAATGTTGGACGGAAATACATTGTGATCCTTTTTAATAATTTTCCCATCAAATATGAGCAGAATCACTGCCATACTTCAGTTTCCTCATTAATAATCAACCAAAATCCAGAGTCACTTCTGGAAAGTTGATCACTAGAAGCCTCTTGAAAGAAGTCTTCAGGCTACTTGGCACATGCTCTGGAAGGAGTAATGGGCACCCACGCTCTCCGCTTTCTCTTACACATCCATGATGTGAACAGTTGTTTTAGACACAGGCCCCTGCTGTCATTTGCCACCACAAATCTGAAACAACAAAGCCAAGCAACAATCACAGTTTAAAACTGTCCTAGGAGGTCGCTTGTTTGTCCTGGCTGCCCAGAACCGGAATAACCACACAGAAACTGTACTAATTAAATTACTGCTTGGCCCATTAGCTCTAGCTTCTTATTGGTTAATTCCTGTATCTTAATTTATCCCATTTCTAGTAATCTGTATATCGCCACGTGGCTGTGGCTTACCAAGTAAAGTTCCTGCGTCGGTGTCTGGCAGAACCACTCTGATTTTGCCTTCTTTCTTCTAGCATTCAGTTTAGTTTTTCCTGCCTAGTTATGCTCTATCCTATCATAGGCCCAAAACAGTTTCTTTATTAACCAATGGTATTCACAGCATACGGAGGGGAATCCCACATTACCTCCCCTTTTCTGTTTAAATATAAAAAGAGAATGTTGGGCACCAAAGACACTCCACTTGGAGCTTGTTTTTTTCTTGGCAAAACTGGCTTTTGGGCAAGGAACTGCCCATGCTTTGACCACTGACAAAATGCATGATGTCCAAACAGGACAAGTAGGATACAAGAAAAAGGACTGCCAAATCCTGTCAACAGGACAAGAAAAATTTCCTCTCTGAAAATAGTCTGTCAGTTACTCTAGGCTTTAGCCAAAGTTGGTTGCTCCAATGTTGCAAATGAGACTTTGGGTGATTTCCCAGGTAGCCAGTTGTCTCTGTCATTTGTTACACATTTTAGAAGTTGCTTAATTACACTTCCTGTTTACTCAAATAATATTATTTTCCCTCTTGGGTCTTGGATGGGGTTGAAGACTAGATAGTCATAGTTATTTTCCTCTCATGACTTGGACAGGTTATTTATAGTACAAGACTTAGACTCCTTATGATAGGATAATTATTGAAACATTTATTATGTTTTTTGCTTGATATTGTTTATGTTATAATTCTAATTTTTATACTTGATATTTGTTTTTTGTATGTAATTTTGTATTAGGCTTAGAACTCTCTTATTTAAACAAAAGGGGGAGGTGCTGTAGGAAATCCTTTAGCCATTAGCCTTTAAGCACCCGCCATCTTGAGTATGGCCTTTTATACTATAAATGCTGATATAATGTGTGCACTCCCTCTCTCTTTCGATTGCTGGATTCCCTGTTTGAGCACAGGATTATGATCTGTGAGTCTAAGCCTAAATAAATAACCCTTTGTTATATTCAATTCTGAGCTTGTGTGGGGATTTATATTTAGCGTCCCTCTTCATAAAACCTCTGAAATTGTGAGCAAAAAATAAAAAACTCCTCCTTAGGCTGATTATCTGGTATTTGTTATGCCACAGAATTGATTGACACAGAGGGTAACTAACCATAGTATGCTGAAAACTACAAGAAGAAAATTATTTATTTGCTGTAGTGTTTGGTGTTACAGTAGAGCCTATGCTCATCCTGTCCTGATAAACAGCTATGATTTCTGAACAAGCATCCTTTTAATTGTACTTTCACACACAATTTGACATGTAGTTCAAATAAAGTTTAAAATGCCTAATTCTCTCATATATACTTTCTGGTAATGTCTAGCCTAAGGTTAGCATTTGTCTTAAGAATCAAGACTGGAAGCTGGACAATGGTGGCACATAACTTAAATGCCAGCACTTGGGAAGCAGAGGCAGGCATATTTCTATGAGTTTGAGGCCACCCTGGTCTACAGAATGAGTAACAGGACAGGCTCCAAAGCTACAGAGAAACCCTGTCTCGAAAAATAAAAACCAACCAAACAAAAAAATCAAAACTGGTATATCTGCAAAACTTTCAATTTTACTTCATTTAGTTAATTACCTATGATTTTTTTTGTAGAATGCTGATAGTCAATAAAAAACCCAGGCCCAGTACATCAATTTCTGATTTTATTCAATAGTTGTATGTCAAAGAGATGTTTTCCAGAAGAAAGGTAGAGTCTTGCTTTATGCACAGTGTAAAATTCCAAATACTTTAAGGGTTTAGAAGACTTATTACAAACAGTAGTCCAGTAGTTTTAGGGTAAGGAGGACTGTTACACTATTGAGTTAAACATTAGAACTTCCTTGAGAACACCTTTGCCTGTCAATGCTAAGAGTAGGCAGTACTGGTGAGGCTCAACTGATGGCTAGTCAGGTTAGCTTTCCTCTTTGAACTGAGGGCTGAATATGCATGGGACCCAGGCCCTTCCATTTTCCAAAGCCTTTTATTGCTGCAAATGAATGCCTTAAAAGTCTCAGTGTGCCTCAACTTGGTTCCTGTCACTGTAACCCTCACAAGTGCTCCATTGCTTACACAGTCCTGTGAGAAAAGCTTTCTGGACGTGTCTGGACTTTCTGTGTAACAGGGCTTGCATGTATTTGTAGAAGGACGAAGTGGTCTTTTATTGAACTGTGACTTCTAATGTCTGTTTCTTTTCCCTTAACAAAAATTCTATATTCATCTCCGTCCTGTCTGTGGGTTTGCATTGCTGGCTTAATTTAACTACTTTTCCTTTGTGACCAAAGTCCTCTCTGAAGCTTAAGTGTAAAATCAATGTTTGGTGACAGATACTTTGTGTTCATTTAATATGTGAGTTATATTCCTCTTTGCCTCTTTAATAAATGAACTATTTGCCATCCCTAGAGTCTTCATTTCCTGTTCCATTTACCCAGATTCTCATTTCTTCTTCCATTGGTCTCCTTCCTGCCTGACAGCAGAAAAAATATTGTGAAGTTACATTTTGCATTACCTTGAACTTTCTCTCTCTGATTTTTCTGTCTCTCTGCCATTTATTGATATTTTAGTTTTTTGAAAAAAAAGTCTTAAAAGTTTTGTAAAATTTAAGAATGTGTCAAACTCAGTTCTTTTAAAACTCATTTCCCTTTATTTTTCCTCTGTAAGTGTTTTAAAAACAGATTAGATATTATAAAGGTAATCTCAATTCCCACTGGGAATCTAAAGCCTTTCATTTAAAAAAAAGTTCATATGTGGGTTAAAGAAAGCATACAATTTGGAAGGATTTTAACCTGATTTATTAGACTTCAATGACATTACACTAGGTTACAAGGGACCTAGTTGTAAGCTGGTAGCAAACAAGTTACTTAGATTCTCTGGATCCACCAAGAACTGGGGTTGGTTGACTCTGTTATTTTTGTTTGGGTTCCTTTTGCTTTAACATCCTATATGAGAAAATGATTTTTGGTTTACTCTCATGTATCAGTTGAAGATAAAGATGGAGAAAGAGAGGATAATTTTCCTTCAGTATGGCAGGTATTACAAAGCATGTACATGTTCTATTGAGATGCTTCTTAACTAAAAGTTGTATTTAGGGTAAAGAGACAGCTAAGTCTCCGTGATTTGTGACTGCTCCTTTAACTTATATTTTATTCTCGACATTTCAAATGTGAATGAAAATTTGTTATTATTAGAGAAGTTGCAAAAAAAAGTGACAAAATTCTCCTGCTGTATATAGTGAATCAAGAGTAACTAAATGATAGTGTATTTCTCCCATTAAAATTGCCTCCATAACCTTCAACAGAAATAGCATTAGTAACTAGAGGAAATTAATGTTCAGTAATTGTTGGATCCTTATTCAAATGTGACTTTCAAATATCTTTCCCAAGAGGAGCACTTAAAAAGCTCCATCAAAGCAGAAGTGCTAATAACCTGCTGAAGGGCCTGGGTAGCGGGTTAAAAGACTCACCTACCATTAATTAGGTGAAGGATTCACAAAATGTTAGGAGTGCACCTGAGCCCAGTATTCATCTTCAGAAGAAGGATCTATCCTCTAGTGAAATGATACTGAAGTCATCAAGCATTTAGGCAAGAGGAGAAGGAAAAAAAAAAAATCCCAGTCACTTCGAGACAGTGTAATTGTTTTCTCTTTAAATGACTTGGGATACTCAATCCAGAGTGCTAGTTTTAAATTTTTGTATCCTAGCCCAATGTCCCTGCTTCATTCCTGTCTACAGTACTTATAAGTGATAATGAAGTCTTCTCTCATTACTTTGCCTGAGTGGTCCTCCAAGCACTTCAGTGGGTACTTAGGGGTATTTAAGGCTATGGCATCAATGCTGGTTGATTTGCTCAGTCACTTGGGCATGTGTTTGAAAGGAGAGAATAAAAGGTAGATCAAGAAAAGCAGCTGACAATTGCAAGACTTTTCCCTTGCGCTGATGCATTCAGACTATATTTCTTTGCAGGATCAATTGTTTTTTCAAGATGCATAATTGCCTCTACCAGTGAGCTGGAACAAAATGATTTAACCACTCTCCCCACCCAAACATGATAACTTTTTTTAATTTGTTACTGACAGACACATAGAATAAATATTGACTTGTAGAAACTGGCAGACTCTGAAAAGGCTGTAGATTACATCTAAGGGCTATTCTCAACTTTTTTTTTTTTTTGAAAAATATCCATAAGCAATTCTCATAAAATTTTGATCATTAAAGAGAATGGGAGTTCAGAATATGCCTCAATCACTAAAATGCTTGTTGTACAAACATGAAGACCTGAGTTCAATTCCCCAATACCCACATGGAAATTTGGGAGTGGCGATATATGTTTTCAATCAAAGACAGGAGGATTTCTGGGGCTTGCTGGCTAGATAGTTAAACTAAGTCACAAGCCCAAATTTAGTAAGAGATCTTCTTGCAAATATAAAATAATTGAAACAGACACCTGACACTGACCTCTGGGCTCCTCACCCATAAGCACCAGTACCCAGGCACACGACCCAATCTCTCTACACCTCACACTGACCTCTGGGTTCTACACACATATGCACTAGCACCCAGGCACACGACTCCACCACTACACATAGAAGGTTACAAATATTCAGTGAAGAAGAAATAAAGCAACATCAGCAGTATGTTTCCCTACTTAAGAACGGTACAGCTTTTTTTCAGAACCTCTGTGTTCTGGAATCCCTTGCAACAGTGTTCTCTCTCATTTACTCGAACTCTGAAGAACAGAAAAGAAAGAATAAAGGAATCCTTAAGGTTAACTTAGGACTTCTCATGTCCCTTACATTTTATAGAAAGAGCAGATCAGTGTAGAACTAGACACTGAGAATAAGTCTGGTGACATCAGTAACCGCAAGTGATCTCAAGTTTTATAGATGGCATTGTGTCCATGGTGATAGAAATGCTTATGAGTAAGAAGCCAAGAGGTCTACAGAAGTGGTTTCCTGTGTCCAATTAAAGTGGCTCCTATTCTTTCAAAATCAATTCACACTTCCAAAGAATCAGCTTTTGCGGCAGCCAGTCATTTTAGTTACCAATCATAAGGCTCCTCATTTCTACCAAATATGTCTGAAATAGGATTGCACTCACTTCAGAGATTAACTATCACTAAGAAGACATTTTGGAAACAACTTACTTTATCTTCCTACAACCAGATTTTGTTCTTTCTAAACTTCGACTGATAAAGGCTCTATTCTTGATCCAAATAAAATCAAGCTCCTAAAAATTCTCTTTCTGACTTTGCCTGCATCTTTAGATTTGAAAGAGACTAATTAATTAATTAATTAATTAGTTTAGAAAGAATTCTGTTTCCTCAAGAGGTCACTGCAAAGACTTGTCCTTAACAAGAATCTTGCTGTGGGTGAAAGCCACAAGTATCTCACAGGCCTTGGTATTTCCATTAAGTAATCTTCTATGCACTGATCTTCTACATTGCTCCCAAGTCATAATTTTCATTTGCCCATGGTATATTTGGAGTTTGGCCTGATTTCTCTTCTTTGTGAAAATTCTCCATTTTTTGTTCTGTTCTTGAATGTTATCTCTATGATGTAGAGTTCCCTCTGTATGCTGTGAATACTACTGGTTAATAAAAGACTGCTTCGAAGCTATAGCAGAGCAGGGGAGAACAGAGGTAGGTGAGGGAAAGCTAAACTGAATGCTGGGAGAAAGGAGGTGGAGTGTGAGAGAGAAGCCATGTAGCCCTACCAGAGATAGATGCTGGAACTTTTCCCAGTAAGCCACAGCCTCATGGTGATACACAGATTAATAGAAATTAGTTAAATTACTATGTAAGAGTTAGCCAATAAGAAGCTAGAGCTAATGGGCCAAGCATTAATTTAATTAATACAGTATCTGTGTGAGTATTTCAGTTCTGAGCAGCTGGAAACCAACAGGCAGCCTCTTCCATCTTTACTATCTTTTATTCTTTTGGGAGGTGGGTATTTTGAGACAGGGTTTCTCTGTAGCTTTGGAGCCTGTACTGGAACTCGCTTTGTAGAGCAGGCTGACGTTGAACTCACAGAGATCCACCTGCCTCTGCCTTCTGAGTGTTGCAAGGAGCCACTTGTTCATCCCAGATGCCTAGAACCAAAATAACCACACAGAAACTATATTAATTAAAACACTTCTTGGTCCATTCACTCTAGATACCTATTGGCTAACTCTTATATTAATTTAACACATTTTTATTAATCTGTATATCACCATGTGGCAGTGGATTACCGGCAAAAATTTGGCATATCTGACTCTCTGCCTTCCTTCTCTTTGCATTCAGTCCAGTTTTCCCTGCCTACCTAAATTCTACCCTATCAAGCCAAGGCAGTTTCTTTATTCATTAACCAATAAAAGCAACATATAAACAGAAGGACCTCCCACACCATTTCCCCTTTTCTGTTTAAACAAAAAGGGAGGCTTTAACAATAAAATTATATATACCAAAACAGTTATCAAGCAAGAATTACAGTTACAATATTCATATTTACTTTATCTTTTATCGTAACTAGGGATAACTATAACTATAAATTTTTCAACTCTATTAAGGACTACAGAAGGACATAATATTACCTAAGTAAACAGGAAGTGCATTGTCAGCAACTTCCAAAACTCTAGAATTGACAGAGACATCTCGCTGCCTAGCCAGTCACCCAATGTTCTTCTGTATCATTGGGGCATCCAATCTTCAGCCTACAGGCCCATAGTATCCAGCAGACTTTTCCATGAAGCAGAAAATTTCTGCAAAGCAGACAGTTCTACCTATATTGGCATTTTGTCAGTCACTTTGTTCTGTTTCCTGAATGTGTCTGGCAGACTCTTTCATGAAGCAGGAACCCTGAAGGCTCTTTTTCACCTTTAGGCAAATTCAGCAGTCATTACTCTGTGGGTCCTGCATGTCCAATTAAGCAGTCCAGGCAAGAGCAGTTTCTTACCCAAATGGCTAACAAACTCCATAAGGACCCTTATTCAATACCCATTATCCTCTTGAAGTAGTTTGGTACTGCTAGGAGCAGATGTGTCTCATTGTCATGAAAAGTCCTAAGTTTTTTTTTTTTTTTTTTTTTTTTTTTTTTTTTTTTTTTTTTTGGTTTTTCGAGACAGGGCTTCTCTGTGGCTTTGGAGCCTGTCCTGGAACTAGCTCTTGTAGACCAAGCTGGTCTCGAACAAGTCCTAAGTTATTAAATCATTTTAAATGCAATATTCTGAAGGTCTCTGAAAGATTTGAAGAATACCTATATATTGAAATATATCTCAATACATTTAGAAAATCTAACTAACATGACAATAAGCTTGACTATTATAGATAAGTACTTAGTAACTTACATTTTTTATTTATACATTACATTTTTAAGTGAGCTACACAAACATAATACCTTAATCAAGGTCAGATATACATATACATCTAACAAAATTGACCTTAAATTTGTATCAATAAACCAAGATCCATATCATTGTAAATTATTCATATCTATATCCCCCTTTAAATGTAAAGAAACATTTACAAACAATATTTGGGAATATGGGCGCAGTTGTGTTCCAAACTTCTTTCTGCTGATTATTGGGCAAAGTAATTTTTTGAGGGGTGTATTTTTTGAGAGGTGTTCAAGGTAACCTTTCAGGAGGTCTTGATCCATCAAATCATATTGATCTAGAAGCAATCCACAAGTTCTCATCTTCTGTGGAAACAAAAGAAGAACCTCTTTTCCAAAGTAAAATATCCTTAGACTCAAATTTTGGAGTCAAGATACCTTTAAAATATATTTCCTGGTTTAGCTTAGCAGTCCCCAGAATCAAATGTCTCTCTGCAGCCAAAAAGCCAAAAATAAAAATAAAAATAAAAGAAATGAGGTTAAAATAAAGCCACGTAAAGATGAAAAGTGCACAGAAACTCTGGATACTCTATGTTATTATGTTCTCTTTGAATTATTGCTTTTAGCAACAACTGCTAAAAGACATTTAAATATAAATGCTGCTGGATTAATAAAACACAAATATTTTGTAAATGTCTTGATGTCAAAATTGAAGTCAAAAGATATGTTACTTTGGAAAAGCTTTGCTTTTGTTTCTATAGAAAAGAAGAGGCTATGGATTTATTCTGGGCTAGGAAAAATAAGGTTTGATCAAGGAAGATGACCCCCTGCCCCCCGAGAAATCTCTGATAGGAATGGAGGACCAGATGTCTGAGTTCTACATATAGAACAACCTCAAGACTGCTGGCTTAGATAATCAAGCCTCACAGGATACTCCAGTCATGACTTGATCATAATTCTAAATTTTCCTTAGTTCCCCATAAGATTATCAGCACCCCAATTCAGAAGGAAGTGGCCTGAAAAACTATGCTCACATTCCCAAAAAATGGACTATGGGGAACCGGGGGAGTGCTGTGGGACAATGGTTTTACCCTGTAAGCATTCGTGTCTTGTACTTGTTTAATAAAATGCTGATTGGCCAGTAGTCAGGCCTGAAGTATAGATGGGGCAATCAGTCAGGAAGTAGAGGTGGGTCAACGAGAATGCTGAGAAGAAGATTCTGTAGTCTGCAGTCATGACCCAACCACAGAAGAAACAAGATGTGACTACTTCGCCAAAAAAGGTACCATGCCATGTGGTTAAATCAGACAAGAATTATGGGCTAATGTAAGCTATAAGAATTAGTAAATAAGAAGCCTGAGCTAATGGGCCAATCAGTTTATAACTAATGTAGACCTCTCTGTGATTTCTTTGGGACTTAACAATTGTGGGAACCAGGCAGGACAAAATCCTCAGTCAACACCCAAGTGCTGGGATTAAAGGCAGGCACCATTACTACCTGGTGTAGGATTTCCTTCTGTATGCTGTGAATGTGTTTTGTTAATGAATAAAGATGCTTTGGTCCTATAGCTGCCAGAGGAGATGCAGTGTACTGGTACTGATAAGCCATAAGCCTCATAGTAAAATATAAAATAATAAAAGTGGGTTAATTTAAAATATAAGAGCTAGCTAGAAATATGCATAAATTATTGGCCAAACAGTATTGCAAATAAT
Source organism: Chionomys nivalis (assembly GCF_950005125.1). Lineage (NCBI taxonomy): Eukaryota > Metazoa > Chordata > Mammalia > Rodentia > Cricetidae > Chionomys > Chionomys nivalis. The sequence continues at coordinate 56,293,774 of NC_080088.1, read as the reverse complement.
ATAGTTTCTGTGTGATTATTTTGGGTCTGGGCTACCAGGAACAAATGAACAACCTCCTCCAACAACTACCCAACAATCTTTACCATCTTTAACAAGTTTCCCAATATTTTTTTTCTCTAGTCAGACCAATGGAGGAATCAATTTGCATATATACAAGAGGTTATTTCCTTGCCTATAAAAATCTTCAATGTAAAATAATAACTCTATAGAAAATAAGTTATTCTGAGCTAAATGTAAGTGACCATAGCCAAGGGCATGTACAAAGTATTCCAAATGTCATGTTTCATTTTCCATTCATGCTTAAAATGTTCAGGGATCTTTCGTAACCACAGGAAAAAAAGAAAGTCATGAATTATTGTATTTGCAAAATTCATCAGTGGTAGATAGCTTTAGCAAGGTAGAAAAATCTCTTCTATTGGTTTCAAATGTTGTCTTATTCTTAGCTTTATGGTAAGTAGAGGTTAGAGGTCTACTAGGCCTAGGAATACACTCCCAACAGTTTATGTCTTAGTCACTACAACTTTAGTTCAGAAACAATTTGGAAGCAAATAGCTACTAAAGACCCTAAAATAGCTCAAGACAATTTTGAATGTTGGCCTATAACAATCACCTCTCTCAACCATAATTTCTAGACATTCAAGGTCATACAATCAGGGAAAATTTAATATAAATACAACCTTTTCAGAGAACTCCAGTTTATAAGGATAAGGAGTACTATCCTTATCTGATAAAGTACAGAAATTCTTTTAATTCAGGCCAACACTAGAGCTACAACTGTCTTAATTACAGGCCAGTGATGTTGAATTTTTCTCTAGTACTTGTGCTTCATCAAAATAGTGAAAGTTAAAGGAATTCCTGAGAGGTGAAAAACATCCCATCATCCATTGTTTACTTTTTATTTTTTTTTCGAGACAGGACTTCTCTGTGTAACAGCCCTAGCTATCCTGGAACTGGCCTTCAACTCACAGAGATCCTCCTATCTCTGCTTCCTGAGTGCTGGGATTAAAGGTGTGTGCCACCACCACCTGGCCCCCAGAGCTTATTTTTCTAAAGACAGTGAGACCTGGGAGAGTGAACCCTAAAGACGAGTCAGACTAAAGTCTCATGCAATAATTAAGTTTATTCAGAGCATCAAACATTTTATACCCTGAGGATTAAGAAAGGTCACATGAGTAAAATTCTTATTTCAAACTATATCTTTTTAAATTGAAGTCACATGACTCTTGTCTTGTCTTCTTAGAGTTTTCTCACAAGCACTCAGAATTCCCTTCACAAGACTTCATTCTTGCACAGTATTCTGACAATGCACCATGAGACTCATGATCAGAACTTTCATAACAAAAGCAAACAAATAGACATTACTTGTTTTATGTGAACTGACACCTCTGAGAAATGTGGAGCCAAAGAATAGGAAATGTATTATTATGTTAAATTTGGTGACAGTTATGCAGAAGCCTGAGTGGAAAGAGGGTGCATGATCTGAGTGAAGAGGGTTTAATATCTAACCTAATGATGAGTCTCAGTGCAGAGATGCTCAGCAAAACCAGAAAGGATTCTTCGTGGGTCTCTGTGTTTGGGGAGATGCCTCTGTCCTCCCTTTACATATGCACTTAGTGTACTTAAAATGTGTCTGTCTGAAGTATGCTGAGTGTATAGTTAAAGGGCATACGTCTGAAGTATACTGAGTAAATGTCTAAAATGAAGGTTTTATGACCTTTCTTGGGGATACATTTTAACTCTCTGGTCTGCTTCCATGAGGAATGTTAGAAGAAGATCATGGGGACTCTCCTAAATTTGGGCTTTTCTCAAATGTCAAAGTTCAAAATTTAAGGATCTACAATCTGTGGTGGAACCGCTGCCAAGATGCAGATTTTCATGGAGACCCAGATGGGGGAAAAACATCCACTCAAAGTTGAACCCTCAGATACTATAGAAAATGTAAAGGTCAATATCCAGGATAAGGAAATATTTCTTCCTGATCAGCAGAGGCTGATTTTCGCTGGTAAGCAACTGGAAGATGGCTGTACTTTGTTTGACTACAACATTCAAACATTCATCCTGTGTGGACACTTCATGATAGTGCTATGAAAAGAAAGAAGAAGTCTTCCACCACTCCCAAGAAGAACATGCATAAGAGAAAGAATGTTAAGTACTATAAGGTGGATGAAAATGGCAAAATTTTCATCAAAAGTGTCCATCTGATGAATGTGGTGCTGAAATTTTCATGGCTAGCCACTTTGACAGACACTACTGTCCCAAGTGTTGACTGACTTATTGCTTCAACAAGCCAGAAAACTAGTAGTTGTATATGAATAAATGAAAAGACAGGAATTGGAAAAAAGGTTCAAAATGTGAGATTGTATGCCTTCCAACCCATGTCTTCACAGACTTCTTCACTTAGAACACAGGCTATGGCCCTGAACAGTCTTACATAACACATCACATGTATAAGACCAACTGCTGTGTTCTTTATTGTGATGAAGTTAGATGTGTAGTCCCCATTCTCTCTCTCTCTGTCTCTCTCTCTCTCTCTCTGCTTTGTAAATGCTAAGGTGAAGATCTTGCCCAACTGACAACTGGAAAAGGCATGCTTACTAATCAGATTTTGCTTGTGAGTCTCCCTTTCCAGATTTCTGGCCTTTGTTTCAACTTGCATCTCAGACAGGAAACATTCTTTCCTGGAGCACAGAGAGGTTGCCAAGGCTGTGATAGAAAGGCTGGGGGACACTTTCTTCAGTCCCACCACACTTTTTTCCCCATTTCTTGCTACCTGTTTCAGCCCAGCTTCATGTTTTACCTCGTTGATGGATATTTGAACAGATTCTTATAACATTCTCTCTATTGCAATGGATCCAACAGTCTTTGTCTCCCCTTGCAGTGTTATTTTTAAAGAAAGTCTTGTTAAATCTGAACTTTGATTTGGTGAAAGCTTACACCTTGCTCTAAAAATAGTTTTTGCTTCTATTTTTTTTAGGGAAATTGCAATTGTTTGTATTTTACATGAAGTTCAATGATTTGATACCTTAAGTAAAGAAGCTGAGAGTATATCCAGCCTGGTGGTAGTAATGGTAGTATTATCAAGACCAAATCTTGTCCCTCCATTTGACTATCAGACTGTTGAAATGATGGACTTCAAAAATTCAAATTTACCTGGGAAAATCATGTTTAGAAAAGAGAAGGATATGGCTGGCAGAGGAGAAAATTTGTCTCGAGGAAAACACTGAGAACTTGTCACAAGGCCCCAAAGGGAAGACTGGAGCTGAGACACCGGTGGCTGGGGAACCACACCTGAGCTTTTGACTTATGTGTATTTTATGACTCCCCTTTAGAATCAAACCTTGATGGAAGACGGTTTTTCACATCATTAGGAGGTGAAGCAGTAGGGAACCCGGGGTCTCTGGATTTATGACTCTCTTTCCAGTGTGGCTAATATTAAACAAACATCCCTTTCTCTGTTCTTCTCTATCAGTTTAGTTCTCTTAAATGTCTTGTTGAGGATGGTGGGCAGAACCTGCTCTGTTACAACTGCCAGGACTCAGGCTCAGTCCCCAATTAGAGTAACAGGAGGAAAAAAGGCAGGCTAGTTCTACATTGATGGTCTCTTTTCTGTAATAGGGAAATGTTCAGGGTAAAACAGAACAACATTGTGTGCCATTAGTTTCTTTTCTAAAAGACTCTGCAGAAACCAGGGGAAAGTTTATCTAGAAGTTTGACAAATTTCTAAATAGTCTGGACATACAGACTTTATGCAGAACTGGAAGATAGTTTCTCTAGTCACTTTTGCTGATTATTGAATGCTATATTCTTCAAAAAAAAAAAGACTTAACATCGTTTATGTAGGACATCAGAACAAGGGATTTTCATAAGAAAAACTGACACCAAAAGTGTTTCCTGAGAACAGGAAAATTTTGTAGCAGAGGGGTTCCATTTGTGACTGTATTCATTGAGGAACTAATGCCTTGGCATTGGTGCTTGTAGGTAATGCCTCCAGAAAACCTGATGTGTAAATGCAAAGTAGGTAGGCTCATTTATGTAAGCAAAGTACCCTTTGTGGTGTTTAATACAATTACTCTCACCAAGCTGCACTCCTAGAGAGTTTAATCAACACATTAAATTCTAGCGATTGACTTGTTTTTACTATTGGCCTCCCTACTGAGTCCACAGATGAGCAAAGGTTGACTACCTCACTTTGCCTGGGGCAAGATGCTGATTCCAACAAAGTCAGAAGCAAATAAACTCTCTGCAGATAGTGGAGGACAAAAAGACTGGCTTTGAAACAAGGGGTATGGCGCTATAATTACACAGTTTCTCCTCCCTTCCACGCTAAATTTTTCTCTGAATTTTTTTTATTTCATATATTGCTTTTGAAATATTATAATGCTTTCTGCTTTTTGATAAAATGGTACTATAGGAAAAATGCTATTGGCTACTTTTGCCTTTGAATTGAATGATAGTAATTTTGCATTTAAAAAGACACAGAGATATGAAGTTGAGAATTTCAGCATTCTTTTTCTATTGTGATCTAATATTTTACTACACACATCTTACTATTTTAAAAGACACTAGCTGACAACTGAGAAGATTTTTTTCTTTCATTTATTATTTTCAAATTGCATATAGGTTAAATGCATAGCATATAGCCTGTTGTCTTTGAAATGTTGTCAAATACCGTGTACTCACCTACTTATTGTTCTAGACATTTCTGAGTATGAGAAAAGGGCTACTAAGAACTCTAATTTGAAAACAAATCTTTCCCAATGTAACCTGTTGCTCTGCAGCTTTCTTTGTTTGATAATCTCTCATATTAAAACTCAATCTTATCAATTTCTACTTTCTGTTTTGTAATAACGATGTCCAGGAGAGCCTGTCTCACTTCAAATCAGAAGGAGCTAAACCTCTCTCAGCACTGCCTTAAGTTCACAAATGATGAATTCTCATAGTAAGCCATAAAGTTTGCCATAATTGAGTGTGGTCCTCTGCTGTGATTATTGTATAACAAGTCAAAATTCTACAGGTTGGTTTAAATAATTTACATTGCACCTTGGGGAGAATCCAAAATTTTTATTTCATATGATGTTACTGATATACTGTCCTCATTTAATGTTCATTTAAAATCCTTTGTTTTCTTTCCTGATAAAACCTCACTGATTTTATGGGGTATAGATGGTATAATATGTAAGTGTCCTAAATATTTAAAAAATAAGGCATGTTGACTTATCTTTCAGATGAAGGAATTTAAGATTTCTTTGAAAAATTATGACTATTCTTGCCTCCAAATCTGCCATGCTGAAAAAAAACCTAAAAGCATAGACAATTGGAAAATATCTTATTCTTTATTCCTTAGGACAAAAATAATAATTGACCTGCTATATAAATATCATTTATACATTTTACAATTTGGATTTCATCTGTTTGGGCTTCTGCAACAAAATATTTTAAGGTGGGTAGTGTGTGAACATTTGCAACTTCTCTTTCACATTTATGAAGGTTAGGACATCTAAGAAGAAGATGATTGCAGTAAGTGTCTAGGCTGAGGTGTGGAGGTTCTGTTTCTTTCTGTGCTTTCACATGGATGGAGAAGGGGACCATCCAGCTAGTAACACCTTCTTTCGTTTGTTTTTGCAAGGATGCTAATTATCTCATAGAGCCACCACTTTTTAATGTATGCTACTTAGATCTTAGTACATATGAATTTGTGGAAGTCACTAACAGACAGAACATGGCAGACTTGCCTACACGTTCCACCAGTTCTTAAATTCAAGCATGCTGTTGCCTATAAGAGAGCTTAGAGATTTACTCACAAATTTCTAAATATTTTATTTTTATCTTTTAACTAAAATGTTAAAAAATATGATATATACAGGTTCAAGTCAGATGATGTCCCGGCACTAAGAAAGAGATGTGAACACAGGCTTCTATCCTTAACAAGAAGGCATCTTGGCAAAGAAAAAATTAGTTTTCTTAAATGGAGTCTCACTGAGTTTATCAACCAATCACAGCTTAGTGTAGGCCTTATGCTCAGGAGTAGATAACCAACTCAAGAGGAACTCAATGGTATTTTTGAGAACTTTCAGTCTCAGTTTGCTTTGTTTGGACATGTGTGTATGTGTGTCTTTTGCCTACTTTGGTTTCTATTTTTGTCTTTTGGGGGATTTGTGGGGTCTTTTTTTTGTTTGGCTTTCTTTGTTTTTTAGAAAGAGAGAGAAAAAAAAGAACATAAAAATGGACAATTTGGCTGGAATTGGGCAAGAGGAAAACATGATCAAAATATGTTGTATGAAAGAACCTTTTTTTCAATAGAGAAATATAGAAAAAAGGAAACATGATAGAAACCGCTTCTGTGGCTACTTCTATCATTTCGGCGAACGCTTCCTTGTGGCTTCCTTTAGTTGGTTTTTGCTGTCCGTCTCCTGGGGTCAGTCTGTTCAGGCTTTCCTGGGCTTCTCAGATGTGTCGCATTTTATCTTTCCTTTCTCAGAAACATCAGTACCTCCCCGGTGGTCTCGTCACTGCAATGTTTTCTGTCACAGCTCAGAAACTGTCTTCTCACTCACGCTGATGAAGGTGCCGAAACACTGTGTGAACATATCATGGACCATTCTCTGGTGGTGAGCAGAGATGTAGAGACATGCCACTGTGTTTCCTGTGCTAGTTTATTGAGATTTCGTGCAGGTATTGACCCCAGGTAAGGAAGAGATTTTCAAGAACATTCCTTTAAAACGTGTCTGTGACTTGCTTTGGCTGGGAATCCCGGATCTTGAAGGCTGTTGAGCTACTTAGACCATGATAGGCTTTGACATCTCTTCTGCTTCCATAAATGACTAGGTTTAAAACACTAGCACTGATTCTTGACTTGGTGTGGAGGCACTGCTGTAAGATCATGTGACTAGTACACGCTTTGTGCTCATCTGCCAAGTCCACTTGCAGCCAGTTCCTCTCCTGGGTCTACACTGACTTGCCCAGGAAAGGTATTCCATAGTCTGTGTCCTATCCTTTTATAAATTACCTTGCCGATTCTTCTTTATTGCTATCTTGTTGTGCTGCTGGGGATTAAGGCCAGTTCCCTGCTGATAGAGAATCCACAGTTTTCTCTCTGGCTGACCTATAACTCTAGTTTCCATATTGTATGCAGAATTTTGGAAATCTTAAGTGTGAAAATCTGCTAACCGCTTCTTCTTTCCAACCTACCATCTGAGCATGCTGTCTCAGGCCTGTAATCCTAATACAAGGGAGGCTGAGGCAACAGTATTACCATGAATGCCTGGCAAGCCTGAACTCCATAATGAGTATCAGGGCCACCCACAGCGCCACAGCAGGACTCAATCTAAACAATAAGAAAAAAAACTCCACAGCAATCTAAGTTCCAGGCTCTTCTCTGTTAGCACAGAGAGAAAACAGAAAAACAGGAAAATATATCTGTATCAAAATATAAACCACAGTAGCCTATTGGGCGGAAGGCACCCGCAGGTCCTTGGATGCCATTACGATGAGCCAATATATGGTGCAGTTAGAGAGGAAAAGAAGTAAAATGGATCATGTGCTGTGGAGAGGGGTGGAACAGAAAAAGCAGAGGTGGTGAGGAACAGGCTGACGTGAGTGGTCTGAGTAAGACCACGTTGACAGGACTGGGCTGCTGGGGAGAACCATGTTGGGGTCCCTGATCCTGCCTCAGCTGGAGTCTGTGTTGATAGCTGTGAAAGCGCTACCACCAAGGGGCCTATGAACCAGGCATTTTGAGCCATTACTGCCCTTCATTTGCCTGGGAGAACTGGCCCTACCCCTCACCATGGGATGGGAGAGCTGGCCCTAATGGCATGGGCACAGGAGAGCTGGCTCTGCCTCTCACCTGAGGGAACAGTTCCAGCAAAGATCAGGACTAAACAACTCAGCTACTACTCAGGCCCACATCTAGGGCTTTGAGTTGGCCCACCCCAACATCTATCCCATCTATGACTTGCTGGAGAGCATGAAGGGACTGATCTTCTAGAACCATAGCCTCAGTATCTCCATGACTCTGGTCAACAGCAGGGTATCTGAGAGGAGTCTTGGTGAGGGTACATTATTAAGGGTGTCCCAGAAACCAGAGGCCTTGAACTTAATAAACAACCATTACAACGAACATTTGCAAATAAAGGTGTTTGGACAAAAGGGTCTACTGCATGACACAGTTTGGCTCCCAATGCCACTAAGATGAATGGAGAGATGTTGGAAGGCAAGAGAAACAGAAGAGATGAAGTCGGTTTGTTTTTAATTAATATTTTTATTTTTTAAATTTCCTTTTGGGTGGGCACTATAAGGGTGAAGGGTGGATATGGAGGTACTGGGAAATGTGACATTACTGAAGAATCAATAAAAATACACAAATAAAATATAAATATATATATTATATATATGAATAAAATATAAATAAATAAATTACGAAACCCATCCCAAGTCAGGCAAAATATTTTGATTATTCTGTTAATAATATTTGGTTAAACAGTGTGCTAATGACAAATATCGTTCTATAACACTGAAAGATTTGTTCCAGCTACTGAGGCAGCTCTCACAAATAATTTTCACCAGACAACTTTTTAAAACAGAGATTTATTTATTTATGTTATGTACATGAGTGCTCTATTTGCATGTGCACCTTTATGATAGAAGAGAGTATTAACTCCCACTATAGATAGTTGTGAGCCACCATGTGGTTGCTGGGAATTGAACTCAGGACCTCTGGAAGAACAGCCAGTGCTCTTAACTGCTGAACCATTTCTCCAGCCCCACTTTTCTAGGGATTTCCCTCAGCTGCTGAGACCCATATTTTTATAGTTCACACCCTTTCTTTCCAGCCTTCCTCTGTAACCAAATCACAGACTGAACCTATTTCTTCTAACTAAGGACAACTTTAAGGGTGAACGTAGCTTGAAAATGCTAAATGGGGATTGACAGAGACATTTCTATGACTAAATTACAACCCAAGTTCTGCCTCCACCTTGTTCCCCTTCCTTCAGTTTCTCAGGGATATTGATTCTGTAAACATTCTTCCTTAAACTTCCTGCAAATGTTGCTGTTGTTCTTTAAGGATCCTAGCCTGCATTAAGATGGCTCCTTGCTGTACTGGGCCACTTCTTCGCATCTATTCACTGGCAGGGAATATCACAACATACATCCTTGATAAAATAAGCACAGATGTTAGAACATTATTACTTCCCAGCTATAAGCAAACTCATGATGACTCTGGTATTGGTATGGGTAAGAGGATGCTCTGATATCTGGACACTGAGAGGTACCTGGGGCAGGGAGGAGGCAGTAAGAGGAAGAAGATATATATATATATATAAAGTCATTCTGAGAATGTGTATATGAAATAAAGTTGGCACTGGTGGAATTTTGTTTTTGTTTTTAATGGAAGGGAAAGACAGATTGTGCCTAGTCAATTAGTGTCAGGAAATATCAATGGACAGGGCAGGTTGCTCTGCAAGAAAGCTTGATGACCTAGTTATGCAGTAGCACAAAAGAAGAGAAGAGAACAGGATCTCTGTGCCAGAGAGGTTAATGCAGCATTCACTAAGTTGTTCACATTATTTATTATGTCTAATTTTATTTCTTTATACAACCCAGTTTCTTTCCCCTTGTGTGTTTATCATAACCCTTTGGAATATTTCTTTAGCATTAATATCCTTAATATTGCATCAATTTATAATTCAAAATATTTATATAAACCATTTTTGTGCTTTTTATCACTTTTATGTTATGAAATTTTACTTATTCTCTAGCCTCCCCGCTTACATACCTACTCTATTACTGTCTTTTGGGTTCTGTCCCTGAATACATAGAAGTAGCACATTTTGTCTTTCTTAATTCTGAGGTCATTGTTGTAATACTGCACCAGCAGTCAGTGTGCCTGCCCACCAACACACAACAGGTAGAGAAGAGAGGTCTTTTTTTTTTCTGTATTGCTTTTTTATTTTTATTTATTTTTATTTTTTTATTAAACTTTTTTTAATTAAAAATTTCTGCCTCCTCCCTTTTCCCTCCCCCTCCCCCCACTCCCCACTCTCCTCCCCATCCCTCTCCAGTCCAAAGAGCAGTCAGGGTTCCCTGCCCTGTGGGCAGTCCAAGGTCCTCCCCCCTCCATCCAGGTCTAGGAAGGTGAGCATCCAAACAGGCTAGGCTCCCACAAAGCCAGTACATGCAGTAGGGTCAAAACTCAGTGCCATTTTCCTTGGCTTCTCAGCAGCCCTCATTGTCCACCATATTCAGTGAGTCCGGTTTTATCCCATGCGTTTTCAGTCCCACTCCAGCTGGCCTTGGTGATCTCCTAATAGATCAGCCCCACCGTGTTCTCCCTCCTTCTGTTCCTTATTTGGACCTTGGGAGCTCAGTCCATTGCTCCAATGAGGGTCTCTGTCTCTATCTCCATCCATCGCCAGATGAAGGTTCTGTGGTGATATGCAAGATATTCGTTAGTATGGCTATAGGATAGGACCATTTCAGGCTCTAAGAGAGGTCTTTTTATGAGCGTGGGATTAGCTGTTGAGATTGGTGATACAGACGCTAGCAGTAAGCAAAACATGGTGCCATTCTCCATGTAGAAAACTTAGAAGAAAAAAAAAGGTGACAAAGCTAGACTTTCAAAGCCTATGGTCACTGATGAAATAGCAGTGTTATGTCTGGTATGTTATCAGAAGTACCGAAACAACACTAGAGTTCTCTTAAGAACAGCCAAGTCACTACGTAAAGTGTGATCCTAGTTTAAAGTTTTGATCACTGAGAGATGTCAGATTTAGTCTGGGAATTATAACATGACCTAAGGTTGGGAGGGAGATTATAGAACATTCCGACCTCCTTAGTGGTAGAGTAAGAAGTCTAAACCTTTTCTTACTAAAATAAAATAATCTGCTTTATGTAGAATCTATGTCCCAACTCTTGTTTCAAAATTTAATTTATTTTTTTTATTTTTTTTTTATTTTTTATTTTTTATTTTTTTTTTGGTTTTTCGAGACAGGGTTTCTCTGTGGTTTTGGAGCCTGTCCTGGAACTAGCTCTTGTAGACCAGGCTGGTCTCGAACTCACAGAGATCCACCTGCCTCTGCCTCCCGAGTGCTGGGATTAAAGGCGTGCGCCACCACCGCCCGGCTATTTAATTTATTTTTGTGTTTGCTTTAGTGACTTATTTTTTTCTTGATTCATGGTCTCATAAAGCTCATGCTGGCCTCACATCCAATATGCAGCTGAGGAAACATGACTTTGAATTGATGATCCACCTGCTACCAACTCCCAAGTGTTTGGGTTACAAGTGTGCACCACCACATGTAATTTGGTCCTCAATTTTTAAAAGAATATTTTCCTCTAATTCCTTTGTTCTGTCAAAGAATATGTTGCTGTTCTCTACACTGTGATGGTTTCCATACTGAAAGACCACTTGCCTAGTACAAACCATATGATTACAAAGCTTCCCACTTTCTGTAAATTCTTGTCAAATTCAACTGCTGCAGCTCCATTTCTTCCTCACACACAACCTCACCCATCAGTCACAAAAAAAATCCAGCCTCACATTGAAACTCCCTTCCCTTCCTGTGAGCACCTCCACATGCCAGCATCTTACTGCCTGGACAATGGTTATTCTTCTTCCTCTTTCTGGGGATGTTTCTTTATAAATTTTCCAGTATAAATTCTATGTTTTCTTTTGAGCAATTGACATACTCCTACAATTACTTCGTGAAATCAAATTTACCCATTTAGGGCAGCTGACAATGTTGTTCAAAAGATAAAATTTCTCCTTCAAGGCTTTAATTTCTCTGTTGTGGAAAAGTTTGAATGGGACATCCGGATCTGGTTATCTTTAAGTATATGTAGATTGGGGTCCTTATAACATCCTTTGTAAGTTACTAAACTAACAAAATATGAAACAATATAAAGTCTGGGGTGCGACTGGGAAGAAGAAGGATCGAGAGCTCTTTAAGGATGCAATAATTTGAGAGTTTTTCAGCTTAAAATATTCACAAGGAATAATGACAGAATCAAGGAATGGATTCTGTTTAATTGAATTTCAAGGTCTTTTAAGTGGGCAAATATGTAGGCATGGGGGCTTTTCATATTGCCTCATTTGAAATGGAACACTCATGGGCATGGGATAGACTGAGAAGCTGTCCATTGGCCTTAATCTTTATTGGTTGCTTAATTCAACACCTACCATTCCACCACAGTGTAAGCAAAGTAATTAATAGTCACTGTTATTTTCTGTACTTACAGCTTTACACTGATATTCTCTTAGACTAATTTTAAATAATTTGATCAAATCCCCCCCAATTATAGTTGCATTTAAGTTAATTGGTACACACAAAAGCAAAGTAAGTTTTTCAATCAAGCATATTAAGGAGGAGAAAAGGGAGGAAGAAATCTGAGACATCTTGATTGGAAAAGGACAGAGCAGAAACTACAGACATGTAAATATCCTACATTTAGGGAAGAATGATTTTAAGCAAAACAGTTCTAGAATCCACAGCACTACCTGTTTCTGCAAAGTTTCCCAAGGGATCTAGGGACCTTGAATGGCTTGTTTAGGGTAATGACTGTGGTTGCTCATGTTTCTTAAGCCTTTGGTTCCATATGGTGTGTGCAGTAGAGATGTGGGGTGATGTGGAGACTAGCGGAGAGTTTATTTTTAGAACACTTTATACTGTTCATTTTTCCATCCAGACATTCCCAGATTTGTTGAGGCGTTGAATTGAAACAGACTTTGCAATACATAGGGAACAGAGGTGAGTGACTTAAAGACGTGGCATGTGAATAGGTATGAGAGAACGATGATACAGTTTGTGTGAAACAACACGTCTTTTATTTTTCTATTAGTCAAGTCTCTTAGACTGCTGCAGTTTGCAGTTGCTTGTTATTTGTTTAAGGAATCTCTGTGAATTCTGAAAGACTGGGAAAAAATCTTGACATGAGTGATGTCCTTGAAAAGGGCAATGGTGTTAATGTTGGTTTTTGACCCCCTTCTCCATGAAAGCACTTAAAAGGATGCAGTGACTAAATGATTCAATTAGTCTAACCTTCTACCTGCCCTTCTTAGGAAAGAGGCTCCTCTGCCACAGCAGGAGCTCAAAACCATCCCCTTGTCTACATCATACAGAGTGCAGTTGCCTCTACAATTCGAAAGCTTTTATAGGACATGTTTAAAGGTACAAGAAAGAAATAAGGATTGCTCGTGATCATAGGACAATGTTTTATGAAATGACTCAAGACTCTTGTACTATATAACCTACACCATTAGTGTTAAAGTAAAAGGCTCAGGGAAACAAAAACAAAAGCCTAGACTCTTGTGTGGGGATTTGATAGCTTTCATAGTAAAAAACGGGTTTATTGAAGATGTGTGGATGTCCAGCTCTTTCCACAGCATAATGATTTAAAGGCCTTTAAAAAGCACTTCTAGCCTGCCCTCTCATTTGAATCTACTGCCGAGTCTAAAAGCTTGTGAGGATGCCCTGTGTTTATTAAAGATTCTTTTTTATTTGAAGAATCTAACTTAATGCAAGCATAGTCAGACTGTATTTTATACTTGCTATTTGGAACAATGGGGACCTCATTAGTTACTGGCACTTTTTCAATCAACAGAAAATTACAAGGCAAAGAGGTTTTAAAATGTCCAATTACAAAGCTTAGGGAATAGCAACACTCTGGAAAGACATTCCCAAAAGTTCTCATTGAAAAGAAGAACAGCAATAATGATTTACCTACATTCAGCTTAATATTTGGCACATATTTTGGGAAATTAATTAGTTCATAGTAAGTGGGATAAGTTCTTAAAGTGTTTCTATTTTTACGTTTTAATTTCAAACAATATTTATTTTTTCCATAATCTTTCATCCTGAAAGACACTAGAAACACATGGTCTCATTAAATTACTCTATTCAGAATATTTTCTCTGAAGGCATCTTGAATGAGATTTTCAGCTAAACAGTTTGATTGAATAAAGAATAAAAGGACAGAGCAACAAGGCACTGAACTTGGAAATGTCTTTGTATATTTTGAATTCTGTTTTGAATTCTAATGGGTCCACCAGATGCCAATCTTCTCTGCTTTCTTAGACTTTCCAAGCATGTCACATAGTGAGTATCTCCCAGGTGAGAACTGTATGTTGAAAAATGTCATCTTGGCCGGGCGGTGGTGGCACACGCCTTTAATCCCAGCACTTGGGAGGCAGAGGCAGGCGGATCTCTGTGAGTTCGAGACCAGCCTGGTCTACAGAGCTAGTTCCAGGATAGGCTCCAAAACCACAGAGAAACCCTGTCTCGAAAACCCAAAAAAAAAATAAAAAAGAAAGAAAAATGTCATCTTGTTGTACTCATGTAGAGATGGATTTTAATATTGGAAAGAATCTGAAGTTTTGTATTGAACCATCCTTGCATCCCATGAGTAAAACTTGATTTTTGTGATTCCCCTTTTACTATTCTGTTAAATTTGGTTTGCTAGTATTTTGCTGGGGACTTTTATAACTATGGTTATTAACAGCACTGGTATACAATTTTGTTCACCTATAACATCTTTCTCCAGTTTGGGGGTACATGCGTAATTCTGATCCCATGAAAAGAGTTTGGAAACAGGCCCCAGTCTTTGATTTTTCTTCTTTTTTTGAAAAAAAATAATGTGAGAATGATTAGTGTTACTTCTTTGATACAATTCAGTTCATAATGTATGTGTTACTAGGTGTTTCTTTGGAAAATTTTATGCCTCACTGACTGTCCATACTTACTATTGGACCAAGATGGTTGCCTCTTATGACCCTTTTCCTTTCTCTGGTAGCAACTGTGGTGTCTTCTTCTTTTTTCAATGATAGTTTAGGAGAACCTAATAATTTTAGGTGCTCTTTACAGAATACTCATCTTGTATCAGAAGATGATTTTCACTTCTCTTACTGAGGACATTCCAAGGCTTTAGAATCTGAGCACCAGGAACTGGACATGGAGACGGAAGGTGCATTTCTTGCCATAGACCCAGCAAGATGACTTTATCCTCTGTGTGTTGTAACTCTTTCACTGTAATCTGATGCATACTTAAGCATCAGAGCTTATTGCTACTAGGCCTTTCTTGAATATATGAATTTTGCCCCGTATCTCAGCAAAACATATAGTTATATCTCAATTACACTTGTGGAGTGATCTCAACTATGTTATTTTGTGATAGTTAAATGTTCCTTTTATTTGAAAAGAAGCATGATATAAATATATGTTTAATATTATGGAAAGTAGAAAAGTGAAATGTTATCTATAATTTATATTTCCACCCTGTATTTTCCTAAGGTTTCACTGCATTATAAAGAATCTATAATGTTTCATTTAGTCCTCTCATTTAATATTGCATCTAAAATTCTAATTCATTACCATGTCTTTTTTTGTCTCTACCTAGCTTCTCTGTCTGGTAATTTCTCTTTATCTCTCCAGTCACCATGCTAATGCAAGCACTATCTCCCAGTGTCTTCCCAGCAGTTCACACATGGGTTCATCTCTACTCTGTAGTTACAATGTCCTTTTTTAAAAAGGTGAATTCACTCATTTTATATCATGGAAAACTTTCCAAAGGGTTTTTTTCCCCTAAGATAAATGCCAGTCTTCTCAGCCTTGAATTACCAAGAAGTCAGAAGTTCAAAGTCATTGTCACGGGATTGTACGCACTCTGTAGGTTGTGTTGCAGGACCTGCCAACCTCCTTTCTCAGAACCCCCATATGTGTCATGTTTCACAATAGTCTGACCAATCATTGCCTTTGTCTTCCTGTGGCCTTTTCTTTTCTGTATCCTCTCCATCCTTTTATTATTATTTTTTTTGTTACGTGTGGTGTTCATGCACATGTCTATGGGCATATGTATTTTTGAGTATGTGAAAACTGAGACCAGAGAAGGCAGATGGATGTCCTTCTCTATTACTCTCTATCTTAATTCTTTTCAGCAGGGTCTGTCACTGGACTTGGAAAAGGGATAGTGGCCAGAAAATTGCTGTCATCCTTCTGTCCTCTTCCCCACGGTAGTGAGGTTATTGGAATGTGGTCACTTTTGACTTTTTATTTATCTACTGGGATCCAAACTGAGGTCCTTATGTGTGTGGAGCAAAGTCCTACCCAGTAAGTCCTCTCCCAAGCACACCATTTTCTCTTCCTGTAAGGAGAGAAATTGTATTTTACAAGCCTGCCAAAACGTAAGATTCTTCTCTCCATCTGAAACTTCATAACCAATCATAACCCAAAGACTCAATCTTACTCTGAAGTTCTAGGTGGATATGAATTTTGGGGATATTTCTCAAGTTACTTTGAGTACTTTACTGTCTTATCATATGTTGAATTTCTAGATATAGTTGACTTTATTCATAGACCTCTGAATATGACAATTGCCAAGCTCTTTTGTTAGCTTCATGAGAGAATAATGCACTTCAGAAATTATTTTAATATCCAATAGAACTCACTCTAAATAATATTTTCAACCTCTTTCCCTACTATTTTTATTTGAGCATATTTCTTTCATGTCACCTTTAAAATAAATTTGCATATTTCCAGAAATTAATCCTGCCATCCTTTGTGTGGAAATTATCTTAAATGTATAAATTATCTTAGAGCAATTAGATATCCTTATTCTTATGCTATGAATGCATCCATTATCAATGCTTCAAATATATTAACATACTGAATGCAAAACAAGCTACTATTTTTTAGTCTTCATGTATTTTGATTACTATTTTCCACTTGCTAATTGATGTTTACTTTTTAAAATAACTACTTTTATTACTTTTTCAAAAATGTATGTATCTGCATGTGTATGTGCATAAAGGTGCTCATGGAAGCCAGACACATCTAATCCCATGGAGCTAGAGTTACAGGAAGTTGTGAGTCATCTAGTGTGGGTGCTGGAAATGAACTTGGGTCCTCTGGAAAAACAGCACACGCTCTTACTCCATGAGCCATCTATCTAGCCTTATGTTTACCTCTGTGTTGGAAGTTTCTGCTTGTTTCTTTTTAATAAATCCCAATATTTGTTTGTATTAGGTTTGCCTTATTGAAAGAAATAGTTTTTATTCAAGTTAATTGTCAGACTTGATTGTTAATTGTCAGAATTGATTTTTGTAAGGGTTGATTCTTATACTCTACTTTTGTTTTATAAAAATCTTTGTTTTATAAAAATTTAAAATTCAGATTTGAATTTTCACTTTTGATGTAATTTTTAAAATGTTATAGAGATAAATTTACACTTTTGCTATATAAAGAATTGCATTTTTCAAGAAAATTATACAGATATTATGAATTCTGTGTATATCTTGCTTTACAAATTAGTCAATGATAACGTAAAAACAAACTACTCTTATTATTTTTCTTTTAACTTTAAATAACAATTTTTCATTTATTTTGCATACCAACCAGTTTCCTCTCCTTCCTATCCTCACATCTGCTACTGTTTCCTATCTATCCCCTCCTCATCCACTCTGCTCCATCTCCATTCAGAAACGACAGGCCTCCACGGACTTGCACAAGGTATGGCAAATCAAGTTGAGGCAATACTGAGCTCCTCTCCTAACGTGTTGAGCGGGGCCAGTAATCCAGCATGGGAAACAGGTTACCAGAAGCCAGCTAAGCACCAGGGAGAGTTCGTGTTCTCACTGTCAGAAGCAAGGCTAACTAAGAGACCAAGTTGTGTGATTGTCACACACATGCAGAGGGCCTAGGCAGGTCCCATGCAGGCTCCCTAACTGTTGGTCCAGCGTCCATGAGCTCCAGGGAGCTCAGGTCAGTATCTCTGTGGGTTCACCCATCATGATCCCCAACAGGTACAATCCCTCCTTCCTTTCCTCCACAAGACGCTCAGAGCTCAGCATACTACTCCATCCCTTCAACTCCTACCCCCATTTTACTCAGGATATCTTTTCTACTTGCCCTTCCCAGGGAAATCTATGCATCTTTGGGTCCTCCTTGTTATCTAAACTCTCTGGGGTTGTGGACTGTAGTTTAGTTATCCTATACTTTGCTCTTAATGACCACCAATGAGTGAGGACATACCATGTTTGTCTTTCTAGGTCTGAGCTACTTCACCCAGAATGATTTTTTTTTCTAGTTCCATCCATTTGCCTGCAAATTCATGAGGTCACTGCTCTTTTATAGCTGAGTAGTACTCCATTGTGTAAATGTATAACATTTTCCTTATTCATTCTGCCATTGAGGGGAATCCAGGTAAAATAAACTCCTCTTTAGGTTAGGCTGAATGTCCATCTACAGACAGTCAAAGAAAATGAATCCAAATGGCATCTTTGAAGGTTGTCTCATAATATTGTGTCAAGGCTTTTCCTTTTTAAAAAACACTTATTTTTTATATTTTAAATTTAATTTTATATATTTTTCTCTATTTTTACCCTAGAGGTTCTTTCTGTATGCATTATGGATTCCATTTAGTGTTTTCATGGGATTCCTAAATGTGAGAACAAGAATAATTGGGTCTCTGTTTCTTTTGTTTGTTTGCTTGTTTGTTTTTGTTTTCATTTTTGTATTTCAAGACAGGGTTTCTTTGTAGCTTTAAAGCCTGTCCTGGAACTAGGTCTCATAGACCAGGTTGGCCTTGATCTCACAGAGATCTGCCTGCCTCTGCCTGCCATGTTCTGGGATTAAAGGCATGTGCTACAACCGCCCTGCTGGGTCTCTTTTTTATTGTACCTTCTCTTAGGCTCTCTTTCTTGTGTCTACTTCTTTGATCTAATTAAAATGTATCAGTCTCTGTTTTATTTTATATTATATTATGTTAAATATATTATATTATTATTCTTTAGAAGACTGTTTGTTTTCTAATGAGATACAGAAGAGGGGTGGGTCCAGAGAGGAGGACAGGTGGAGAGGAACTGGGAGGAGTAAGTGGAGGGGAAACTGTAATAAAGATATATTAATTGAAAAAATCTATTTTATATAAAAGGGAAAACAGTTAATGAGAGAAGCAGATTGATATAAAAATGATTTAAAAATAAAAACTCCTGAAATGTAAAGAATAAAGGAAAACTGAAATAAATTACTAAAGAAATAAACACTTTTGATACTGTAGAGTGCTTTCAATTAAAACTCTCCTGTATGAATGGAATTATAGATGGAATTTGCATATACATTAAACTTTGTAATTTACACAAAGATACAAAATAGTTTGATGATAATTGACAGTTCTAGAATCAGATAATCCAAAGGATATATGACGGTCAGTATACATACTGTCATTTCTATATGATATTTTCACACATAAGAATATAAAAAATGTAAACACTTGTATATTTACTTCACTATTGTAATGCAAGTACATCATTCCACAGATAGAAAATTAAAAAAAAAACTTTAGAAATCTCATGGTTAACTTATTTTTCATTCTTGCTGGTCATATTTAATCAGAGTAAATATGCAATGCTTTAAGTTTCACCCAGAAGTTATATCCCATGCATCCAGTTTATTATGTTTTCATTATTATGATATTCCAGAAACTTAACAACAATATATCATATTGAAGACTAATTACAGTAGAACTTTTCTTTTTCTTTTTGACTTAATAATAATGTCCTATTTCCATTGAATTTTTTTGTATTTCATTTTGAAACAAAGTCATGCTTTAGGTGACTTTTACATTTGAGGAAAAGTTTGGCTGAATATAAAATTTTTAGTTTATATTTTTTCCTTGAAAATAGTACTTTTGGAGCTCTGCTGAAAACTACCATTGTCTTCCTCATAAAAAAACTTGAAAAACTTTCATGTTTAAACAATAATTTATAATCTTAAAATCCAGCATTTTACTTAAGCTTGATCTCAGAATTTGTCTATTCTGAAAGGTATACAATATACTTTTTCTGTGTGTACTATCTTTTCTCTCTAGAAGTTTATTCAAGAAACTCTTTTTAAACATGAACACTCTCTTTATTATCTACCAACATTAAAGTAGTTAAAAACCCTACAAATGTCTCACCATTAGAAAAATTAGCTTATTGCCTATTCGTAAGTTAAATGCTAGCCCCGCTGCTTTATTGTCTATGCAATCTAAAGAAAATCTCTTAGCCTCTGTCTCTGTTTCAGTTTTATCATCTATAAAATGAAGAAAATACCATGTGTCTCCTAATGATTTTGTGAAACTAAATGAGGGTTTGTAAATATGATACTCAAACCTTATACTGAAATGAAGTTCAAAAATTATTCGTTTTTCTTTTCACAAGAAGGATGGTAGTGACATCTTCAAGGTAATACAATTAGATCATTGTAATATTGGTTTATTGTATAAATATAGAAGTCCCTTTCGATAGTGGATGTAATGCAAGAAACTGCTGGAGAATGCATGGGCCAAATGGTGTGGGAAGTCCTTCTGTCTATTAATAAATAAGCTGTCTTGGCCTGATAGTGAAGAACAGAGCTAGGCAGGGAAACTAAATGGAATGCTGGGAGAAAGGAGGCAGAGTCAGAGAGAAGCCATGTAGCCCCTACCAGTGTCAGACATGGGACAGAAATTTACCCTGTAAGCCACAGCCACATGGCAATACAGAGATTAATAGATATGGTCAAATTAAGATGTAAGAGTTAGCCAATAAGAAGCTAGAGCTAATGGGTCAAGCAGTGATTTAATTAATACAGTTTCTGTGTAACTATTTTGGGGTTAAGTGGCCGGGAACCAGCAAGCAGCCTCCTCCAACAGGTCAAATAGAGGAAATCCAGTTCCTGGTCATGAATTTATTGTGTTCAGGAATTTATTAATCAATTACATGTAAACTAGACAGAACAGCTCAGTAATCTACTACCCAAGGAACCTTCCTCATTCTCTTTGCCTGGTCACCTCATTCTTACTAGAAATTAAGGCAGACTATTTCCTCTTTCAGCTGGTAAGATTCCCCCCAGTGTTCAGAACACTCTAATGACTTCTAGTTGAAATCTAATTATACCCAGTGAATATCTTCTTACTATGTGGCTGTGCCTCCAGAAGGCAGGGATGTTGAAAAACTTGCTTCCAAACCACGTGGTGTTTATGGTCGAAAAATGTATTTTTCTCCTCAAACTCACATTTTCTTGAGACTGCTTGTAAAGCTAGAGTGGAAAAATGCCACTAAAGTTTTCCTGAAAGCACATCAAGTTAAAGTGTTTAACAATTATAAATAATGGAACCCTGCTCCAGAGAAGTGGATTGAAATAATTGTGCCATTTAAAGTCTAAATAGGTTCACCACTGTAAATAAAGGAATCAAGGACATCCACTTCATTTTAATACTCCTTTTCAAAACAAACTGCTTTGCCTGGATAGCAAACAACTTTCAAAGATCTGAGTGAGCTTTTGAGAGACAGGCACATCTCTGCATGTTTGCTGATTATGTTTTTAAACCTTTGAGAAGCAAACAATTGCTGCTCATTTTGTCTCCCTTTGTGATTTATATGAAACTCAGAAAGCCCACTTCTCATCTCTGAACTCTCTCACCTTCTTACAAATACACTTGTAAGTATCTCTGACCAGCTTCAAAAGTGCAGCACCACTTGTATTAATGCTATCTTATGCTTAAAGTGAAACAGAAGGGTGCAAAGCAATGACTAAGGTTTAAAGCTGCACAAGTGGAAAGCATCATCATCAGTAAGGTGAGATTTGTTCCTATCCATCATTTTCTACATCTCACTTAGATGTTTTATTTGTCTCCAGTACATTTATGATTGGCATTATTATGGTTATCTAGTAAACTGGAAAATTGAGTGTGGTATCTTAGAGAACAATTAAAAGAGTGTAATGATATTGATCATACTAGTTCCCACAATGGCTCCCTTTCCTCAGTAAATAAAGTCTGAATAACTTATTTAACAATGAAAGTGTTAGTTATAAACATTGAACATATCTTTTATTTTCTCAGTATAATAGTGATATAAGACTGTAGCCAGTCTAGTACTATTAAAAGCTTTCCTTTAAGATACAGTTCTAAAATTCCGTATTTCAGGCTTGTAATTTTCTATTTGATAGTACACCTGTCTTACATTTCCATCCACCCATCCATCCATCATCCCATTTATCCATCCATCCATCCATCCATCCATCCATCCATCCATCCATCCTCCGTTCATCCGTCCATCCGTCCATTCATTCATCCCATTCATCCATCTATCCAACCATCCATCATCCCATTTATCCATCCATCCATCCATCCATCCATCCATCCATCCATCCATCCATCCAACATCTCATGCATCCTTTCATTGATTCAGGAAACACTTATTCATTGAGAATCCTATAGGTAAAGCACAGTACTTGGCACTGGATACTCAACTGGCCAAGAAAAATAGAACATAATGACTGTTGGCATTATCCAGGGAAGCAGTGAACAGTCAACAGAAATTTTTCCTTCAGTTCTTTGTATGCCCCTTCATACTATTTTACGACTACACAAATTTTAATCACCATTGTTCTGTTCCATACTACCTCCTAAAGAACCTAACTTTAGGGTCCTCATTGTTGTCTATGTTCTTTGGGATTGTTTTTTTGTGAGCTGGTTTTCGTTGCTTTATGTTTTATACATAGATCTAATCAACATGGGAAGTAGAAAAACACAAGATCTCCTGAGTAAATTGGGAGCATGGGGACCTTGGGAGAGTGTTGAAGGGGAGGGGAGAGGTAGGCAGGGGAGCAGATAAAAAATGTAGAGCTGAATAAAAATAAAAAACAAAAACAACCAAAAGAAACTAAATGTATTGTCTCATTCAAAAGCTTATATTCAGGTCAACAGGTAAATTGACAGCATACTAGGTATATACATGTATAAATGTATCCTGGGCATACTCAGTATCCTAGGCTATAGCAACTGTTTATTTTTGAGGCCCTTTGAAAGACCTTAAGATTTGAACTCAGAATTTGGTTTAATCTTTGTTTTTTCACTATATGGAAACTTGCAATCTCTTGAATGTAGATTAAGAACAGAGAAAAATAGACATTGTCAAGCATAAAGTCATACTTGCCGAGTGAAGCAGAGACTGGAGACAGTACTGAGCTATTAACAGATTCCACTCTGTGAGAGGTTTGGCTACACCTCTGGTGTTCTTCTAATGCATTCTTCAACTTTCTTAAGTGGGTTTGTAAGCCTTGCTACCAGATGGAACAGTCATCAGATGCGGGGACTGGGAGTAAAAGTCCAGTGGGGGAAGATGCTCTAGTTGGTTTTCTGTTGCTGTGATAAAACATTTCGAATCAAAGCAACTTGGGAGGTTTATTTTAGTTTACATTTCCAGGTAACATTCCACTAGTGGGGAAAGTAAGGGCAGGGGCTCAGGCAGGAATCTGGAAGCAAAACTATAAGGGATGTTGTTTACTGACCTGTACTCTAGGTCTGGTCAGCTGACCTTCTTACACAGTCCAGACACAGTTGCTAGAGATGGTTCCACCTACAGGGATCTAGGGCCTTTCATACCAATCATCAATCAGAAAATTCAGCACAAACATGGCCACACATCAAACTGATATTGGCAGTTCCTCAACTGATAGCTTTTCCTCCTAAGTGACTCCAGGTTGTGACAAGTTGACAATAAAAACTAACAAACTGTGCCATTCAAAGCAAAGAATGACCTTGCTTATGGTAGGTGAAATACTTGATAAAATGATTCTTGTATTTTCTCAGCACAGGCTGATAGTGTATCTTAACAGTCAAAGGAAGGATGGAAGGAAGAAGGAAGAAAGAAAGGAAAAAAGGAAAGAAGGAAGGAAAGAAAGAACGATCAAAGGTATAATCAACAGCTCAAAGGAGGAGTGTGCAGCTTGGCAAATGTGAAGATGCACCATGGGAGCACTAGCTGCGTTTAATCTGAAACTGCTGAAATTCAGATCAAGAAATCAGCCAAATTCTGTGTTGAATAGCAGCTGTTAAATTCTAAGGCCTGATACACATCTGTGGCCAAATTACAGAATTCAACAAAGTACAAATTCTGACTTCAGGAATAAAATGTGGATTGAAGGTGGTGGAGTATCTTAATTTTGCCAGCTTTTTTCACTTTCTGCTTTAGGTATTCATGCTGAAACATTGATAAGGTTTTCTAAAATAATGCATCTTCCGTGACTGCCAATAGGTACATGTCTTGCAGGACATTGGCCTCAAATTATGAGAATAAATTCTAGAAGAGCTCATTATGACTCTGCCTCTGTTCATTGTATCATACATCCATTTATTCATTAGATCCTTCATTCATTGATATTCTTTTGAACATGTAATGAGTTATTGGCACTCTACTAAGCACAAAAGAGGCAATAGTAAATCAAAAGAAAATTCTCTCCACAGAGCTCCTATTCCAGTGGGAGAGAAATTTCAGACATTGATCCAATTTTTGAAAGAAATAAAATAAAAGGATGAAACAGAAGCAATTGTAGAGATGGTGGAAAAGATGCAACATTTGGGGTAATGGCAGTGGTGTCATCTGTAACAGGATAACTGAGCTCTGATCGAAATAGCAATAGAGACTAAATATGGAAAAATTGGTGAAGGAATGCTAAGGAGAGAAGGGTAATGTGAAGACCCCAAGAGAGTAAATAGGATGTCATACTTTAAAGAATGACTATATGCATATATATTTAAAGAATGAATCAGAATATATATTCCATCCTAATATATATTCTATATAATATACACACATACATGTAGATGAATTCATACACACACACACACATATATATTCTGATCAGAATGATGGACAGTTTAAAGAAAGTTGCTGTTTCTGAAAAATAATGGAATTATGGTGGTGATAGTGAAGACCTGTGTATGGCCAAGAAGAGTGAGAAGGATCTGGAGCAGCATGGACCAGTAGACAAGAATGTGAGCTGAATATGTGTAATATGGAAGTTGTCAATCTCTGCATAAAGCCATGCAAGGAAATAGGTGAAATGGATTTTAATAATGTAGTTAATTAAACATAATATAATCAAAGTGGTATTATTTTATTAGGCACTACTATAATATTATTTCAGTATTTTTCATTATATTATCATAGTAAGTCTTTGGATGGGATGTTTATGTTATAGTCTCAGAACTTATCAGTTTGAGTTAGTTACAAAGATTAGGCATGGAAGAAATATATGAAAATCACCCTGTAATAAGAGGGTTTGTTTTTCTCACATCACAACATGTGTTTCAAATGATTATGAAGAAGGATTGGATATTTCATAAGAAGTGAGAAAGAGAGAAGGGCCATGGGAGATAGTGATTTTGGAGATTGAAAGTGAGGTGATCACCATGATAATCTTCAGAACATTGGAAATTACTGAAGTTCAGCTTTTGCTCAGCTAAAAGAACCTAAGAATGGTGGTCAAAGTAGATCAATTCACAGGGGAGGCGTTATATGAAACATTATAATTATACCATTATTCATTTTCTACACAGAAGTATACTGTTCCAGAAAATCAAAGCCTACATATGCAAGAGACCAACACTAGAAGTCAAATCACTATATCCCCTCATCCCACAAGTCAACTACTAGAATTAATTGGAAGCAACAGGTAACATTGCACAATAAGAAGAGAAAGCACTGAATAACCTTTGAATGAAGCATTGATAGAAAGAGGCAGAGATGATTAAACTCAGAGAGTTTATTAAATAAATTTAAGAGATTGAGCCAATTGCTGATTCTGGTTACTGGTTCCTTTTTCATTTTTCCCTACCTTTTTATTATTATTATTTTATATTTTTTTAATTTATTTTTTTATTGAAAAAATTTCCGCCTCCTCCTGCCTCCCATTTCTCTCCCCCTCCTCCCACTCCTCTCCCCCTCTCCCCACTCCTCTCCCCCACTCCCCACTCCATTCCCCCTCCCTCTCCAGTCTGAAGAGCAGTCCAAATTCCCTGCCCTGTGGGAAGTCAAGGTCCTCCCCACTCCATCCAGGTCCAGGAAGGTGAGCATCCAAACAGGCTAGGCTCCCACAATAAGATATTGCTGTTACCATGTTACTGAAGAAACTCCTCCCCTTTCATTATCCTACTTCTGTGATTTCTATGAGCAAAATCTCTGCTCCTCTAAATGGTGAACACAATAAGGTCCAGGTTTGAGTATGAATTCACGGAGTTGGATGTAAGTGTGTCACAGGGATTGATCAAAGACAGAGACCAGATAGACACCAGAGCAGATCCATGAGAGTCATCTAATAATCTTGCTTTTAAATTTGCCCAATTATTTCCAGATTTATGTATCCCTATTTCAAAAAAGAGAAAACATTAAATATAAAACAAAGATTAAAAAATAATCTCCTATAACTCCAGGAAACAGAGTTGACTGCTAATTTTTTTTTCTGTACATCACTTGCTTACTTGTATACAGATTGATCTCTAATTACTAAATCACTTGCCTTTTTGCAACTATTGGAGAACAGTGTCAATTATTATAGAAATCTACCTCCATAAATAATTTTCCTTGCTTCCTTTATCTCATTTTCAAGGAGAATTCTTATTCAATCTTTATTCCCTCAAGCTTTCTTCAGAGCTGCTCTTCGGAATACCAGGAATACTGGCACGCTTGTCGTTTCTCAGGGAGCAATTCCTCTTGGGCTCTCAGAATTGCTGTCTTGCAGAGAGACAGGGCAATTGTCATCCAGGAGATTTCTAGAGTAATCACATTTTTAATTTCTACAGTGCTGAGCAATGCTTCCTCGGGAGCTCTTCTAATGCCTCAGCTTAGAGAAGGCCTCTGGAACTTGAGACCAGCTCCACATAGCTGTCACTGTAATAGCAACTACCTCAGCAGAGTCTTGGAAGGGACGAAATCAAAAGCTTTGCAGAATTTACACAGGGTTTCTGCAAAGGCTCTTCTGAGGGAAATAATTAGTCTGCAGTGTTATCTGTTGACAAAACAGCATCCCAAGAAGCTCGAGCTAAATGCCAGAGACTTCAGAAAACAGAAGGAAGAGAATCCTCAATTTCAAGGTCTTTACTTTTGGCAGCTCCCATAGCTGTGTGACAAGAGGAAAAAAATTCTCTGAGCTTAACGTGGCGATGAGCATAGGTTGCAAGATCCCTCTTTAGAATAAGTCAATTTTCTGCTACTACAGGGGCCTAAGTAATGCTGCCTACTCTCCAGCCCAGAAGGGATCTGATTTTTTTTCTTTTTTATTAAACTGAAGCCTCTGAATACTCACATCTCACACTAGGTTCACAGAGAAGCAGGAATACAATGTTTATCTGCTTCCTCAATTTAGGAAATCATGCTGGATTTCTCATGAAGCATCTAGGATTCATTTACACAAGCCATGCACACAAGAGAAAGCCAAGCACATTCTGCTCATCTACCTCTTTCAACAGTTCCCTTTATTATTCTCTCAAACTTGTCTAGCTAGATATTTGCAAATAATACATTGTTTTTTTATTTAGAAAAAAGTCATTTACCTGTAGGTGATAATTGGTTTGTTCAGACAGAATTTTCTTTAATTGTATCCTGAGTACATTTTTTATGTCTTCAAACAAAATATAAGCTTCAATTTATTTGACATATCAATATTTAATATGTTGTCTATTAGTGATTTCTATATTTATTATATTTTATTAAATCTCTCTATAATTATATCTATATCTATCTATCTATATATATCTATCATCTATCTATCTATCTATCTATCTATCTATCTATCTATCTATCTATCTATCTATCTATCATCTATCTATAATTAGAGTGCATCATGAGGTTAAGGCCCATCACTGTTTGTTGCCCTGAACCAACAATATTGTCATAGCATTGACCGTTGACTCACAGATGGTGTCCAAAAACATGCAATAACTGAGCAAATTATTTTCTTTTACTTGCTACAACACTCATTTATAACTATGATCTTTTTCACTTTGTAACAGTGAAAGTCAAGACTCAGAGAAGTTGTCATCACCCCAAAATCATATACCGGATAAAGAAACAGCTGGCTTCAAGTCTCAGTTTGTTCACCTCAATCACCCTTCCATTCTATGCCTCTTCAAATAGAATGCTGATGTGCAAATCTCCTATTCTGTTGACATTTTTTTTACTCCGTTGATTGTTTGCATTACAGACTTTTAGGGAGCCAAGCTACCTCTCTGTTCAGTCAGAAATACCGATTTCAAGCGGCTTGTTTTCTAAGATGTTCAGAAACAGTCTTATGCTAATGTGTTTACTCATTTGTCTTGGCTTAGGTTTGCTTTGGTCAGACTTAATGGGCCATCTATCCCTTCAGTAAACCATCCTGCTCCTCTCCCCGCCACATCCTGCTCTGAAGATGCACGTGTAAGGTGACTTTGACCTCCATAAGTTTCCACAGTGGTATCAAGGTCTGGCCTATAGTCTTTATGTAAAACATCTGTAAGGTCCTTCCTTTTAATTAGTAAAACTGGTCTGATAAAAGTTCCACACTTGTGTTAATTTCATAAAATCTCCATGAAAGAGAGACACCAGATATATAGGAATCGGGGAATTCATGTCCATCTAGTTTCTTCAGTGACCCTCTTACCTGTTGAAAACCCCAGTCTACTCACATTTCCTGGTGTCACTTAGGTGCTGTTGCCGTCTCACTTCATTTCCATGTTACTTTGTAACTTTGTGTAACTTGGTCATTTTTGCTATCCCTTTTCTCCTTCTCTTCTGTGATTCCTTAGACATTTTTAGTTTTTTCATAATAAACTTAACCTGATCCTCAGAGAGTGTCTTTGGCAGGAAGAAATACCTGCTGCCGCTTCTTCCATTGACATTAGCAACCAAATCACAACAATACAACACTTGGATATATATATATATATATATATATATATATATATATATATAGACACACATACATACACGTGTGCAAAGATGTCAAGTGCAAAGAGATATCTATAGTTTATTTCCAATTATCTTATTTTTCTTGTCTTTTACATTCAGGTTTTGACTACCATTGCTTATAATTTCATTATTTTTGGTGAGATTTTCATATGTCTAACTTTTTAATATTTCCTCTCTATGACCCCTTAAACTATCTAGAATAGGTGGACATATAGAGAAAAAAATAAAGCTTGGGATTCTGTTACATTTTGTTTCATGAGCTGAAAAAAAATAAATGCTTACTGTTCTTACTTACAATGCAAGCATGTCAATCTGAGAGAGAAATGTTTGTGCTGGTAGTCTAGTTCCACATCTCCTGATGACATGTTGTAATTGTATTCTACTTCCTCAGAGACCTGAGTATTTGACCAGGAGGTCATGAGGGTGCTGAAAGTCTAAAGGTTGAGAGAGTTAAACAACTATTCTGTTTATTTGATGAGTGGAATGAATTCCCACACTCCTCATATTTGGTACCCTAGATATTACTGAATACCAATCCAAATACATTCATCTGTAGGGTATTAGATATGTCTGTTCAGAAATATTGCCAACTATAGGTCATAAAAAAAAATCACTGAAATTGGCATGCATTACATTACTCTGATGGAAAACCTGCTAGACATGGATTGGCATAACCATTAGTGGGGATCCAAAAATTCTACTGAGATGAGACAGAGGACATCTGTAGTTTTAGACATTTTCTCTCTGTGTTCTCTGCCTTGTACACAAGACTGTTCTGTCTCAGGTTCAGGAGGTCTCATTCTTAGCTCCTCTAATTTACATCATTTATATTTTTTATACATATGTGCATTACAGGACACAAATATGCCATCTAGAAATCCTGCAACAAGGTACGACTTTGTCTTTGTAAAGTGCTCACGAATAATAGTTGTAATTTTTAGTGATGGTGGCCAGTAAATATCTTCCTTGCTTTGAGTTTTGCATGTATTTTCTTATTCTTACTTGTAGCACCCCACCCTTTTGTTACATCTTGGGAGAGTATGAACAGTGACTCTAATTTTGAGGGATGCATGGGAAAGACATGAGCATCTGAAGGTAGTTGCTCATTGCAGCATTCAGGACTATCTGATGTATGGTTCAAGTAGAAACAGGAAGCGTGTGAAACTGAGGAGTGGTAACATTGGGAGAAATCAATATTAGATGACTAAGAAAGACTGGCAGAGGCACCATTATTATCCACATTTTATGACTAATGAACAATTATTATTGCCTTTTCATGACCTCATTTTGAACATTTTTGATAACTAGTTATACTTTTAAATATACATTGAATCTGTTCCCAAACCTTTATTTCCATTATCTATCGTCTTGTTTATTAGGGCCTCCACATTACCTTTGGGAAATCTGGTTTTCTAACTTATTCATTTACTCATTTTCTTGCTTATCTTGTTCAATAATTCTTGGCAATTTACCAGGAACTACAGCAATGAAGAAGGATGTTGTTCATCTTTTTATGAAGCATCTCGTTTAGATGGAGAGACATAAATTGAAAAAAAAAATGATGGTGGGTACTGAGGCAGGAAACCCTGGGTTGACATCTTAACTAAATGACTTCCTTTGGTGACATCTAGAACAATTTTCCCACAGTAGAAATATTCAGGTTAGTATACACGAAAAGCATTCCAGATGCTCAGTCCTACCTTTAGAACAGGACTGAAATCCAAATGCTCTCTCAGCACCATGGGCTCTCTTCACTTCTTCTGTTCCTTCTATCACTCCACTTTTTCATCTAGGTTCTTTCTCTTCAGGCCATTTCTTAGTCTTTTCAAACACTCCACTATATTTTTGAAAATATTTCCTTCACCCTTCTCCACTTCTTTTCGGTTGTGAAACATGTCTTGAACTCCTGTGTGGGTTTTTGACTTGAGATTCTGCTGCCATGGTAATCTACATTACTCCTTCATTGCACTTCTCATTCTACTGTCAAGCTTTGTTTTCTATTTTGCCTCTGCTCTTAAATGGTAAGTTCTCTATCTGCTCAATTGCGTTGTATCCCTAGAGACTAGTAAAATGTCTAAGCATATTACAGAATAAAAAAATTGAATCAATTCCATTTGATATTATTGCTACATTTTGGTATTGGTTTTAGAGTCTTTCATATTTGTTCCTACCTTTTATTCCCCTAACCTTTTGTGCCGGCTTCAGCGATCACTGGAGTCTCCAGATTGCTCATTTTGACTGTAATATGGAGTGACTAAATCATTCACACAGCCATGGTGATCCCATCAATAGGCAAACCTGATATCATCCCATGGTTTTAAGAGAGCACTGGAGACTTCTCCTTGTCTAAATTATAAATCTTAAAATTACAACTAGGTAGAATTTCCCCTGAAGTCTTCTGGTACTTCAGTTTTATGCTATTTCATACTGTTTTATTTTTCTATATTGTGTTCCCTCTAACTGGGACACCTTCCTATCAGTCCACCTAAATGGCTGTTTGGGAAATTGCTCCTCAGCTCTGAGTGTTTCCCATACTCTGTCATCTCCTCCCAAGGCCATGTTCCAAGGCTAAGGAAAAGTTAGTATTCTCCTATCTGCATTTAACATTTCTTTATTAAAGTTCCTCATCCATGCAATCACATTACTGCCTGCATATTTGCAGTTGTTTTTCTTTATGGACTGTTCTCTTTTAGCACTGTGCATTTTCTTGATTGGGAAAACTTAATACCCAGCAAGATGCCACAGTTATATAACATAGAGGCAAAATCTATTTATATTTTGCTATATTATCTACAGATTGATTTTCCTGGCACATATATGAAAAACTGGACATTTAAATGCCTTCATTCTATTATCTATTTAAAAATTCTTCAAGACTGCCTCTCCTCTTTGATCTTGTGTGTCTTGTTACAAACCACTGCAGGTTAATATGTATAGCTGCCTTTTTGGATCTGGAAAACAGTGATATTTGTTATTATTCACTATCTTTGGCTCTTACAGCTTTTCTGGCTCCCTTTCCACAGTGATCTCTAAACTATTTGAGGAGGGTGTGTGATATAGATAGCCTAAGCATTAGGCATTAAAGGCTAAGCATTCTCTAGTCTATATGCTCTGCTCTTTAACCAGGTATGTTACGTCTCTGTGTCAAGCAGCATCTGTTGCATAAGGAAGCTGCTGGCTGAGGAACTATTGGCATGGGTAGTTGCTGGGAGATGGAGAACCACTTTTCTTAAACAGTCTGCCCTGTAGAGTGTATTCCAGTGGGTAACAACAGGCAGTAAATTTGGACATACTGGGGAGGAGGAGACACGCAAAGTTGAGTGATAGGGAAGGAGGAGTAAATCTGGGAGGACTTGGGGAATGGTAGAGAGTGTGATTAAGTGCACTGTAAGACATTCTAGAACTAGTTTAGAAATAATATTCTTAATGTATACTGCTATCCAGTCACCACATGGCATTCCACTTCCAAAATAATTCTTATTTTTTTATGTATCAACCACAAGTAAATTTAATTAGCTGACAATACTATTAATGATGCCATTTTTCCTTTTATCTTTGAAACAGAGAGAGTTAGTAGGCTCACAAATTCAGTAAGCTCTTTCTTAGTGAACCTTCATAAACATCCTTCTAATAGTAAGGAAAATCTAAGCATATTCTTCTTTAGGGGTCGGGATAATAATAGCTGGTCTTCTAACAATTGTTTTGTTCCATACAGTGCAAAAAGCCATAGTAACCATGCCTAGTTCCTGATAACAAGGACAAACAAACAGAATCATAAAGCAACTACTTATTTTAAATCAGTGGCAAAGTGGGCATAGGTTTTAATTCTCTTGATTATTTGATCAATATTTGACCCACTCACCTGTATTCTTGCTATAAAGAAAGCAGAAACAAAGTGGGTTTTTGCAGCTGCATCCTTAGTAATGCTTTCATAGGATTCGTCACACAAGAACGAGATTCTGTTTTCACATTCTGAGCTAATAAAGCACTAACAATCTTATGAACAGTCAGGAAACAAAACCTAAGGTAGACTGCTGGTGCCATCTCTAAGAAACTTTAATGGCCGTAACTTTCTTCTCATTTCTAGGAAAGGGGCAGTTTAAGTAATTTATGAAGCACTAGCCGGAAATTACTATGCAAAAGCATCCACTCACATAGACTCCAGAGCAAGAAAATGGACCACAGCATGAAATATGTTTCCCAAACTAAAGTTAAGGTTAAAGTGTAATTTTGAGACACAGATGGCTTACAAAGTGTGGATATAAGGAAGGTTGACTGCTAAGAGATACAGTCTGTAAGAAAGGATTCTCTGAGAGTTGGGGTTGCAAAAATTCTGCCAACTATGCCAGAAATTACTCAGATTTTGTAACTTTAAGCTAGATCATTCTATTGCCTTTGAAAGTTCAAAAGGTTTTGTTAAGTTGAACAATTACTGCAGAAATGTCAAGTCCTCAACTTGGAACAGTTACACAATCATTGAGGCTGTTCATGCTGGAAAAAAATTTCCATTTCAAAGTACTTCTTTCATTTATCATGTAGAGAAACATAAAGATCATATATTTTAAGCTCTCCTGTTCAGATGAGCATGGAGATGTACAGAACATTTAAAAACTGTTAGTTTCAAAGTCTCAACTAAATATTTAACCAGATTCCCTTCTACTTTTCCTTCACATAAAAAAAATCATTAGTGAATATTGAAAAATTTTGAATAAGCTAGGTACTTGACTATGATTCAGTTTTTCGGGCAAACTCCTTACAGAAACCTGCCATTCTTGTCTACTAATTTTAGATGAAAAGAAAAATCTTCAAAATGTTTTTAAAAATTACACATGAAGTCTGAATTCAATCTTTTGGGTATAGTTAATTCTAAACCTTCAGTTATTATACAATAAAAATAAAGCTGTAATTTAATTCTCTTATTCAGATTATTAGCAAGACCTCTAACATATTCATTTTTCTTTTCCCTTATAAAAATTTTCATATTATTGACACTTATAAAATCTCTTTTATCCAAGAATTTTCAAATATTTTATAAGCAATGATGATCTTATTATAGATTTTCTAAGAAAGCAGTTTGATATATTTATCTTTGGGTACATACTGTGTTTCTTTAATTTTGTGTCTTTCTTCTTAATGTGAATATCTCATTATTCTCTTTTAGCTTTAAAAACAAATTAAGAACACTTTATGTAGAATCTCACATATAATCTTTAAAAAAGAAACATAGTTTTATGGAAAGAGATTCTTCTCTAAGAGACAAAAGCCTATAAGGTAATAAATCATAAACTGAAAATATAAATCAAACCATAGAGAAACCCTAGGGCACAAGGAATTGTTCGTAAGCAAGTTGATCATCAGAAGATCAGAGGTGACTTTCTGGACATTTGGCATTGGTTTATGTTTGGAACGATTACTAGATTACAGACATGAGGAAGTATGACAGCATAAGAAACTGTCAAAAATGATGATTGGAAAAACATGTGGTGTGGCTAGAAGGTCTTTTGTGCAGAAAAGAAGGTGAAGCGAAGCAACCTTTCCCTCTACACATAAAACCCAAGAGTGATGTCTTCTGTAGTAGCCTAAGTTATTTACTATAGGAATGTTTTCCATGCATCCATCCCATTTCCTCCATCTGTCTTTAGTGAGAGAAGATTTATCATACCACACAGAGACCATAGTCTTACCAGGGCACAAGCAAGTCTTTCACTCAATAGTGGTTTTCCACCAAAAGTAGACAGCTTTAGCTCACTGCCCAATAAAGTTCCTGAGAGGATTCTCTGCATGTTTCCAACTGATTTAAAGAATTCTGAAAAGATATGAGAATAAGAAAAAAAAATACAACAACTTTGGTTGGTAATATAGTACTTGCTGTCCCACTGTAATCATTTCACTAATGGTGACAACAAATTCACACTGAAACTCATCCACCATGAAAGAGCACTTAGAAGTGGTTCTTTAGAAGATCATGAAGCTATAAACACTCTACTCTCTTGAATGAGAGTAAAGTTTTATAAAACTTGAAGTTAAAAGGAGTGCTCTCTTTACCTTCTGCTTTCTCTAAAAAGTGAAGGTTTTCTCAATCATCTTTGGAAGATATGCAACAAGACAGCAAACTGGAAGCAAAGACAAGACCCTTCTATACACAAGTCTGACATGTATCTTAATCATGGAATTTTAAACCTATTGAATTGGTGATGGAGGAGGGTCATCTTTCTATCTGTTGTTTCATTGGTTAAGTAATAAAGAAATTGCTTGGCCTCTGATAGGACAGAAAATTAGGTAGGCGGAGTAAACAGAA
Organism: Chionomys nivalis; assembly: GCF_950005125.1. Lineage (NCBI taxonomy): Eukaryota > Metazoa > Chordata > Mammalia > Rodentia > Cricetidae > Chionomys > Chionomys nivalis. The sequence goes on along the minus strand of NC_080088.1, from coordinate 56,258,735 downwards.
CAGAATGCTGGGAGAAAGAAGCCGAGTCAGAAGTCGCCATGATTCTCCACTCCAGACAGACGCAGGTTAAGTCTTCCCTGGTAAGCCACCTCGTGGGGCTACACAGAATATCAGAAATGGGTTAGATCAATATGTAAGAGCTAGCCAATAAGAGGTTAAAACTAATGGGCCAGGCAGTGTTTAAAAGAATACAGTTTCCGTGTAATTATTTCGGGTATAAAGCTAGCCATGCGGGCGGCCGGGTGCTAGGAACTTAGCCCGCTGCTCTTATTTCAACAAATTGAGACAAAATTCTATCCTTTATAAGTTATCTAGCATTAGACATGTTGCTATAGTAGATCAAGAATGCTAAGTCAGCATCTAAGGCCACACTGGTGGATTTATTTTAAGGAACAATTTGTAAGGGGTTGAAATATTGAATTCCTGTGCTAGGCTGTGGGTAACAGCTGTATTTGTGTATGGCCAACATTTATGTTAGCTTTGTCACCAAGAGGATTATGTCATCTGTTCTCTTTAGTAGACATTTATCTTATTCCTGCTACATTTTACTTTCCAGTTGTAAAGTTGTGTGTTTTATTCATATTCTCTTTTGGCCACTTAATTTCAGTTTGTTTTACCCTGGGCATGAAAATTGCAAGTCACATGTTGTTGTCTTATTCAACAGATAAGTGATTCTAAAATAACTACAAAGGTTATTCGGCATTTATTGTATTTTCTACACCGTTTCAAGCACTTGCAAGTGCCTACTTATTGCATATCAGGATCCAGAGAGGCAATTTAGTGCAGGGAATTGCCTACATAGATGTAAGAGCTGAAAGCAAAAATGAAGCACTCTGAGATGCCACTACTCAAAGTTGTTGGGTAACCTTTACACTCCAGTGTGACCAGAGGCCTTTAGAGACTTGTGTCTAGAACCTGATAGATCAAAGGAGGATGGCCAGTGTTTGGTGAGATACAGCTGATATCCTATGAATTTGAGGAATAGTCCAAAAGAGCTACTGCTTCATTTTCTAAGAAAGTTAGTGGACTACTGAAAATATCTCCAAGGGTACAGTGTTTTAAAATAAGCTGGAAATCCAAATAGAACTGAAAAAAGAACAAGAAATAGAAGGATGGCCTTCTCTGCTCCTCCTACCCTCCAGTTGTCTTCTTTCCTCTTACCCAGGAGGACCTAGCATGAGGTCTGAAAATGTCATTTGTAGAGTCATTCTGTAGTATCATTGACCAGCATAGAATAGTGAAGTGGGCTGAAAGTCAGTAGATAATTAGCAAGGGCTGTCAGATCATCTCCTGTAGTCCTTATGAGGTCAATTCTGCTATTATATCTACTTTAAAACATGTGAACCAAATGCCAGATCTTTTAGGTTAGTTTTTCCAAAGTCCTCCAGTAGGAGTGGTAATGAATTAAAGACACCTGACTCCAGAATTTCAATTTGCAGCCAACACAAAGTATGTATTTACACAGAGTTTCTTTGTCTTGGTGAATTCTAAATCTTCTAGAGATTATTGTTTTTCTTATTCACTTTGAAACTAAAATGTTTAAAGTTTTAAATTTTAGAGTAGAGCAACTGAATAAATTGGGGATTATTCTGTACATAAAGACGAAGGGAATGCAAGAAAAGCTTTATATTTCTGTTGTGCACTTAATGTGCCTCATTTTAATTCAATGTATACTCATGAATTGCTTAATGATGAGAATGTATTCTAAGAAATGCACCATTAGGCAATTTTGTCATGCAAATATAGTAGCTTGTGCTTATGCAAACTATGATGGCTATGACATCATTTGGCAGCAGTCTTATGGTACCATCATTACATATATTCTTAGACAGTGACAGAAATATCATAACTCTGTGTATGTTTGGGTGCAATGTGATGAGGTATTGTAATTGTATTACTAGGACTGATTCTTTCATTTATTTGACATATATTTTGAGATGCTCATTCATTTCACAGAAAGTGTTGAAATAGAAACAAACTAGGCAGATATACACTTTTAACTTTTTCTGGCATTTGCATTTAGCTGGTTCAACAAGGTGGAATAAGGATTTAGTAAAATGCAATACAATAAACTTCAATATATTAGTGATCTCATTATCATCATCACTATTTTTTCAAATGAGTAATTAAATTAACTGTAATGTTTCTTAAAGTTGTAAACTTCATTCCTTCTAGTCTTACCCCCTAATCAAGAGAGCAAACGAAAAAAAAAATATATGACAATAGTTAGATTGGAAATATCTTCAGGGCTTTTTGTATTAAGAACATGTTGATGTTGAGAAAGGGTTATGTACAGGTGGTTTCATGAGAAAGGGCTTCAAAGAAAAAGTACCATGAAAAATTCACGTGGAAATGGATAGATGGTTAAAGATTGTTCAGGAATTTTCTTTGATAGTGAAAACAACTCTGTAAGTTTAAGATAAGAGAGTTAATGCTTGAGAACTCTACAGGTGTTTCACAGTTAACCAGAGGCTTTTCAGTCGAATCTGGAAATATTGGGGAATAGCTTTGACAACAACCAAGCATATAGTCACCAGTGCCCAAAATAAATTGGTGTAGAATTTATATCTAAAATTTTGGTATTTCTGCTGCAGATGTTATTTTAGTTGAGAGAATATAGAAGATTTTACCAAAGAATTTTTCCCCACATCTCACAATGCTATAGTATTAAATTTAGTTAAGCTTTTAGTTTCAGGTCTTTTCTTAGGAATTCTGGGGCTATAGTTCAGTTGGTTCAGTGCTTGTTAAATGTGTACAGAGCTCTAGGCTTGATCTCAACATTACAGAAATTGACTTGATGACACAATGACACAGGCCTGTAATCACAGAACAGAAGAGGTTGAGGGGAGAGGATGAGATGGTCAAGGTCATTCTTGCCTATAAAGGCCTGAGATACATGAGACCCTGTCTCCAAAAAAAGAAAAAGAAATAAAGAAAAGGGTAGCTTGGACTAGAGAAAAAATCCTGTGAGAATGCTTTCTTATCAAAAGCTGAGGTCTAGCCAGAGTAGAAGAACTGGAGACATTTCCTACTCCTCTGTGATAAAAAGTAAAAGACTGGAGTGAACTCAAGAATCCGAAAGTCAACACGATTAAAATGGATGGAGGTATAGGCAGAGTTGAATCTTGTAGGCATGAGTCATGCCTGTGCTGTCCAGTATTGAATAAAGCACACTCCGGCTTTTATAGGATGCCACACTCCCATCTTTACCTTTACCTTTTGCAGCATCCATGATTTATTTCCTTAAATTTCTTAATTTTCCCATTTACAGTCTGCTTCACCTTTCTTTTGTTTTACCTTAAGCAATGACAGTTGATTTTCTTAGACATTGATTTTTCTTTCCTTTTTCACATTTTTCCTATAGCATGGTCCCTCCAAAAATTCAACCTTCAGTAAGACCTTTGTTGACTCAGCTCTGGTACTTATCATGCCTAGGTTTTGTCCTTGGTGACAGTCCCATTAGGGCTCTGAATATCAAGACAGCTACTCTTCAGACTCAGACTGGTAATGCTACCCATGAGACTAAAATCTGCCTGTAACAGGTATGTACTTTCTATGATCATAAACTTTCTTTAACATTTTATGCTAGCTTTGAATTTTAATAATTCAAAATCGTTGTACAAACTTTCTTGCTTTTATAAGCAAAGCATGATATACAGCATTTAAGCATTTTTTGATGACTCATTTTAATTTTGAAAATTAACTACTTTAACGCGATATAAAAGGGAGCATAAAGTTGCACTAAATTGCCACAGATAGCTATATATTTTGCATCTTATGCAATAATTATTGTCTTTCTTTTCAAGTTGTTAAGATATGAAATTATCTCCCTGACTTCTTTTTATCATACAATGCTTTGGATTTGAAAACCAGATAATCAAATTGACCAGAAAGATGACTCCAATAACGTAGATAGTCTTTGAGAGATGACTGATGGGCATTTCTGTTAGGAAAGCACATGGTGTCGATCCCTAAACATTGACATTTATTGGTTATTTCTACAAACCTTTTAAATTTATTTTAAAAACAGTTTTTCATAGTTTCGATATCGAATTCAAGGCTATGTGACTGCTAGACAAGCACTCTACTATTGAGCTATACCTCCAACACCTTAACTCACTTTCTAATTTTTATTTGGGTTCTCGGTACTATGTGGCTCCCATACCTCCAAAAATGATGTGGTTTACTAACATTCCATGTCATAAATAAATAAGAAGTCTTCAGGGCACAATAGGTCTAGGTAATCATGGGTTTGAATCTTGATTTGTCCCTTACTAACATGAAACAGTCTTTCAGCTCTTCTGAGCCTACCTGCCTTGTCATGTGTAGCATTGATAAGTGATTGCTCTCTAAGATTTCAAGAGAGATAAATAAAGTAAATATTCTACCTAGAATTCTTTGTGTATAAAAGGATCTTAAAACACGTTAGCTACTTCAATAACTGGAGAGGTTAGTTGTTCTCATATATGTCCAAAATCCAGTTCTAACGCATGGTTTAATGGAAAAAGACACAAGAAACAATTGATTAGTTCTCAGAAAGGAGCAGTTTAGCTTTGAGAAACCAAGCCATATTGTTTACCATATGCAACCCCATATGCAAATGCCACTTTTAATGTATCAACTATCTTTATTGCTACATTTTTTTTGTAATAAAATTCTCTCTTCACTCTTTAAAGCATTACTGTAGTGATGACCAAATGGCCAACAGCCCAATCACTGAGATCCAGTTTTTAGTGTCCTCTGCTCTATTCTGGTTTCCTCTTAGCTCTTACCATTTGCAAAAGGAAATTTTAGTGACACATAGCAAATTTAAAGCCAATGAGAATAATTTAACCAAATCTAGGGGAGAGCAGAGCAGGCTGGCTGGAATTCAGAATGTAAACTGAAGTGGTAATGTTTCAAAAGCAGCCTTGGGGGGGCTACAAGCTTGGAGAGACTGAATAGATTGGAATGTACCTCCAGGGTGAAGATATAGTCAAAGCCTGGGAACCCACTCTCTATGGAATACAATTTTGGGAGTAGTACCTAAGTAATCCTTGAAACCAAGAACCCAATCTTCTTTGCTGGAGGAAGTTGCAAGCCTAGTCCAATGCAAGGCCCACTCCCATCCTCTGAAATTTATTTAAGCTTTTTTGTTCCATGGATTTCTGTGTAGGGGTGGGTGCACAAATCTGGCTTGCAAAGTTCCACATGAGAATGATGGCTCTTACATTTTTAAATAATCAAAAAATATCAGGAAGACAAAAGTTTCATAATACACAATTTTTTTAAATTCAACTATTAATTCTGGTAAATAAAATTTAATAGTGCCAGGCATATTGGCACTTTTGTGGGTTTTATGGGATTTGTTTTACACAGCAGACTAGATCAGTGGTGAAGAGACCAAGGTGAAAATATTCATGGTCCAGACTTGCAAAGTTGTTGCTGATCACAACCCAAGGATATTTCCTGAGGCTCTTATCAGACCCCAGTGACATCAACCTGCTGATCTTCCTTTGATAACTAAGACTCTTGGTATGAGCAGCAGATGGTAATTTATATTCTTATATTTGGCATTTACTGAAAGATATTAAAAATCCTTTTCAGAGATGGCTATAGCACTCCAGTCCAGTATTAATTGTGCAGAGTTGATTTTCCTAACTTTCAATGATGGCAGGGAGTTTAATCAAAGCCATATTCTCAGGGTGAGTTCCTGTTGCTCCTGACTACAGCCACAACCTCGGAAGCCCCACAGTGGATTTATTTAGTCTCCACTCTCTTGGGAACGCTCAGTAATATATCTGAGCTAATATTTGTTATGGCTGCAGTCATTTTCTCTCCTTTATTCTCAGGAGAGAGAGTGTGGCCTTGTAAAGGAGAACTCTGCTTCCATTCTGTGAAACTTCCAGGAATGGGGAAAAACTGCAATCATTCATTTCTCTTGTGTGAAGCATGAGTGGAGGAATAACCAAGGAGTAAATTTATCAAGTGCCCATCTGTGTAGAACATCCATATTTAATTTAGCTAAATACACACATACTTAAAAGGCAAAGCCATTATCTGCAGGAGCCTGGATCTAGGATCAAAGCATGAAGGTCAGAACAGTTTCATTTTTAAGTAGAGGCTAAAACCCCCAGTCCTGCTGTGGTCCAGATTCCCATCTTTATCTGTACCCTATCTTTGCTTCTGTGAACGTATGGTTCTAGAAAAGCACAGAGCATCCTTCTCACCTTTGAAACTGTGTTACTCACTCAATATCATCACTTCGGTGTCCTGTATGCTGCAATTTTTCAGACAAAAATCTGTCACATCTCAACAACTCAGGAAAAGTCTCACCTTTTAAATATATCTGCCTTAAGTAATGTAAATAAACATTAATCTCATTGTATAATTTTCAACCATTTACTTTACTCTTAAATCCAGTTTGTATGTGAAGTATTATGTTTATGATTGTTCTGCCCTAATTACTCAACTGAATATACATTTTTGAGTCCAATTAAAGGATATATCTTTATTTGTAATGGAAATTTCCCCCCCCAATACACACTTACACACACACATTCACAGAGTAGGAGAAATACAAATATGAATTGACCTTCATTGTTCTGAGATTTCATATTTGTGAATTCAGCTATTTTTCAAATTCACTTGTAATTCCACATCAATACTTAAAACATTCACTCATTCATGGGCATACATGGGTTTGAGTTGCCCAGTACATATTTTCTGTATTTTATTTAAGTTTCCAGATTTTAAACAAATATCCTTTATATAGATTTCTTAGCAACTAGTTTTTTTTCTTTTAGATACTATTTTTGGGTGAGGTGCTGTTTAAAATATTCCTGGCCTCAGTGTGCTCGGTGCTGTCTAATAGCTGTTTAAGACCCTAGGATGGGCTAGACAATCTTCACTTAGGTGTGGGTTGTGAGCGTAGGTATGGCTGTGAGTTCAGTGTCAGTTAATGGACAATGCTGATGGAATATAGCATCAAACACAGTCACACAGAAACCAAGGTTATTTGCTGGTTGACTGACGAACAAACCTACCTTGAGCTTAGATGAACCCTTCTTTGTATTCCCTCTAGGGCAACTGTTCAGCCATCACTAAATCCAATGTTCATAATGAGAACAGAACTATTGTCAATAGTGAGAACCAGTAGTGTACACACAAACACACATCACATCACAGCACACAAAAGCACAGAAAATCACACCACACACATACACACACACACACGCGCACACACACACACACACACCCTTATACAAAAAGGCTGAAGCTAGTGGTAGTGCCTTCTCAGGCCTTTATGTGGTGTATGCCCTACATAACTTTCAATACCTCAGTTCTCCTCCTTCCCTCATCCTCTGTAAACATCCCATTGACATTAGATTAACAAACAACCCAGAAGATCAAAGAAGCATGTTATCTGGATTTGGATGAGAAGCTATTATTACACCAGTTTTTCTCTCCATTTCAGCACTAATCAGTATCTTGATTTTGTTTCGGTGTCAATGTCTATAGTGAGAGGAGAAGAAATCAGAGACTGTAGATATATAACCCCCTTACCTTCTCTCCTGTCCTGCTCATGGGATATATTGCTAATTGTTCGTGGTACTCCTGCTGCACTCAGATGTGATAATGGAACGCTCTCCAGCACAGTGCTATAGGAGGTGACTAAGAGCAGATCAGAGTGTGGGTGTGGGGCTCCATATCACCATAAGCAAAATATGTTCTCTTCTTCTCCGACGGACTCATATGAACAGTGTGGATTCTATATCATTCAACAAAAAGCTCCAAGAAAGTCATCATGTTTAACTCGGCAATGTGGCGTAAACATTCATTGGCTCTTGCTGGGTAGGCAAGGCAGTCAGTCTTCACAGTGTGCAGGGCAATGCACCACTAATAATACTACTAGACAGTGTTTCCAAGAATCAAGTTCATCCTGCAGTGCCTAATTGCCAAGCAGAGCAAAGCTAGAGCACATGAAAACTTAATTGTCATCTCCTATTTGTCCTCTCCCATTCCTCCCTGCCAAAGCTGATTTCCATCATTGCTGCATGCATGGTGTCTCCATTTAAAAGCAAGACTCAAACTGTAAGTATTAATGCTTTGCTCTCAATGTATTATAAAATCAAATTTAAAATCGACTTAAAACTTTCTACAAGACCTCAAAAATCATACTGGGAGTGCTGTGGATATTTTGAATAAATGAGTCAGGAATATTTTGAAAACATGCATATTTTGATGGGGTGTGTGTTTCCAGTTTTTTTATTTTAATGTTTTGTATTTAATGAATAAATTCAGGAAAGTTATTTTATTTCACTGGTGCCATTAACAGATTGCACTTTATCTCTCTTCCACATCTACTGAGGATATCTGGGGTGATTGACACATCTTTTATGGTATGAGGACACTGCCCTGTTTAGACATAAGCATCCCAGTCCCCCAGATAAGCAAAATGAAATTCTCTCTTTCATCCAGTTTGAAATTCTGCCTCTCTCAGATCAGGGCTGACCAAGGGCCTCCCGTACCTGTAGTTGGGGAGGATGACTTCTGCTCTTTTAGTATTCTCTGCTTTGTCCCATCCTTCCTTGCTCTTTGCTTCAGACTCCTCTAGATAAGGAAAAGAGGCAATCAGAGGAATAGGAGAAATATTGCTGGCCTCTGTTGGACAGTGTTGTCTCATGAAGGATCCATTTTCGAGGCCAGTTAAAGTTGGCCACTTCTATTCCATCCCTAAACTCTGTTTCTTGCATTCCTTTAAAAATTTCTGCCCTGAAAATTGTAGTTCTTCCTAAATTTCTGGTCAAGGTTGCTTTTTGAGGTCCTCTCCTGTCAGCAAGAAGCTCTCAAGGAGGAAGTCATTACAAAGAAGCTCTAGCCAAGTTTTCTTAGGCATGTTTTTCATGGGTTTTAGGGAAACTCATGTGTCCTTTTTTTTTTTTTTCCAGATTAAAAACTGTGCTATTCATTCTTTCTTCTTGTTTTTAGGCAATGGCCATGCACGGAGCTCCCCAAATCCAATGGACTTATGTCACATTTACTAAAGAACTCTTTTACTGTGTAATACCTTTGTTCTGTGATGGCATTCAACTCACAGTCCCAAGCTGGGGGAAGTGACTACACAAAATGTTCAGGGAAGTGGAAGGTGCGGCTTCCAGAGAGGTCGCAGATGCACACGTCTCCCTGCTATCAAAGGAGCAGAATAGTCATGGTTCTCTTCACTGATTAGCTTCTGTCATGCTTCTTTGGTGATAAATATTGTTTGAAGTTCTTATCTGTTGCAGAAGGTAGAGGTGGACCACAATCCAGAGGCTACAGAGGAAAGTTTTGATGAGCCCTCAGCAGATCACTTGGGTTGACTGTGATGCTACACTTGCCCTTCATCCTTCATCATCCTTGGGTTTGCAGAGCATCAGAAAGGCAGAAATTTATGGAGCATGCACAGTGTATTATCTAACCAACCCACGCCTACTACCCTGTGGGCTGGTTTACATTAAATTCATAAGCTCACAGAAATGAGAACCACCAGTGTCAGTTCATTCATGCACATGCTTAAGTTTCCTCTGCTGCATCACATTGGTAACTTATTCAGTCTCAGCATCCCCAGTCATGGCAACAACACACTGTATCTGGATACAGCCATCGTTAGAAATCTGTCCAAGTGTCAAGCTAAAATCTGCTCTGTAATTTTTACCCGACATGCCTCCTTGTTCTCTTCTTCGAAGCTAAACTGGACAAGCTGTTCTGTCCTGAAAAATCTTTTATGTGTGAACCTTGAAATATCTAAGGATAACAGAGATGTTTTTCTATTTCTTGAAGACTCGAGATTCACATTGATTTTAGATGCTCTTTAATGAGAATGATTCAGATACTGCCAGTACAGAGGCTGTTTGGATACAATTCATTTGCCAGATGGCACATCACCTACACCAAGTAGAGTGGATATTTCAGAATACATTGCTTTTAAAACCGACCCTTGCTGCCGCCATGCCTCTTTTCCTTGCAGAATCCTACTCGTTCTCTGGCATTCAGATGTCTTGCTTTGTCTTGCTCGTTCCCTTTCTGTGGTCTGAAAAGCATCTTTACTTTATATGCCATTATTTTCATAGGTAGCTTATCAAATGATAAAATTACTAAATGCTAAGATCTTGGCACAGGGATAATATGCCATTAATCTAGGTTTCCCTGCATGGTCATCACAGACTAGAGATTTGATAAATGTTGTTAGGTGGATAAACAATTGACTGAATTCTACCATTTCCATTAGCTATTTTAGTGCCATATCATATGGCTATACAATGCTGTGTACCTGGACATTACCCATTTCTGAATCTCTTTATTTCTGCTAGGCTAAACAAAGCCTGTGCCATTATACTTGTTGTGATGCCTATTTTTGACTGTAAACTTGACTACATCTGTGATTAACTAAAACCCCCAAATGGAGTGATACAGTCCTAAGGGATTTTTGTTTAATTCGAAATGGGAAGACACACCTTAAATCCGGACCTTTTGAGGGTTAGAGACCTCCAGCTAGTCCTCATCAGAAAGTCCTTTCCTTCACTGGCATTAGAGCCTTCTTCTTTGGGATGTGGGCAAATAATGAAGACCAGCTGAGACCCAGCTTCATAGACTGAATAACTACTGGATTCCTGAATCTTCTTTTTATAGGCAACCATTGTTAGATACACAAGACCGTAGCTTGTTAAGTCTTTTTAATAAGCCCCCTTATTAAAGAGAGAGAAATTGATTCCTTCTATAAATTCTGTTACTCTAAAGAACCAGACTAATACATTTACAATCCCTGTTTATATTTTAATTACACACATATATTGAAAAATCAAAATTTGAAAAATGTTTTTAATGAAAATATTTATAACTTATTTAAGCTTTTTTAGTTATTGTTTTATTCAGTGTTGACTGTTCGGCCCAGAGCCTCACACATGCTCTTCAAGTACCCCACCAACAAGTTATACTTGTTTCTAAGCATTTTATTAATTCAGAGTAAGCCTTGTTTTATTAGCTGTTTACACATAACTTCCTAAAATGTCCCCAGTGTGTATCTAGAAATCAACAAAATAACAAAGTTAAGTACCTCTTTTATTTTGGCTTTTGTTTTTGGTTGATAGTAAAGGGGACTGTGGGAGAAGAAAGAGCTTCTCATTCCTATTCCCAAACCACATGTTTTTAAAGACTGGATCCCTTTGTTGATTCCTATCTACAGCTCTTCAAACAGGTTCTTTTGCTGTATTTCTGTGTCTCCTCTTCCCCAAAGCCCACATCAACTTGTTCATTTCTGAAAGCTATCGTTTGGCCTAAAGTCATGCAAAACAGCCTCTGAAGAACTAAAGCATGTTCTCATGTGTTGAACAGGGCAAATAAAGAGGAAATCTACTCCTCCTGGAATAGTCTATCCTTGGCTTTACAAGTGGTGTGTAAATAGAAGCACAGAAATGCACTCTTGAACTGGGCACGGTGGTGCAAGCCTGTAAGCCCAATATTTGTGAGGCAGAGGGGGAAAATCGGGAGTTCCAGTCTAGCTTTGGCAACCTATGAAGCGCGTGACTAGCCTGGGTTACATGAGACCCTGTCTTAGAAGCAAGCAAACAAATGTGCAGAGGATCGCGATAAAATAGTCCCACATTAGCCCAGAATTGAGTATAATAAAAAGGGTTCTTTGTTTGGGGGTAGATTCACAGATCAATAGTCCTCTGCACGAGAAGGCAACAGAAATCCAACCCAGCAGTGGATGGGTGTGTGTGTGTGCACTTTCTACATTTGTTTTTATAGTAGCCAAGACCACGCCCAAAGTGGTCCAGCATCTCAAAGGCCATTGGCTGAAGGAGTTCCCCGAGCAAAAATGTAATTTTGACAAATTCTATTTGCAATGTATAAAGTGCTCTGACTCATTACGAAGAATTTATTGTGACTGGTCACAGTTTTTAAGTGTAGGAAATGTAGCTTACAGTTTTTTTTTTTGTTGTTTTATTCTACAATTGCCTTTCCATTTACCAAGCCATTGTTTATTGCATGCTTGTCTCTCTGGATCCTTGTCTTTTTAGTGGGGAATAAACGCCTCTAGCTATCTACTGTATTTCTGAGGGAAAACCAGGTGAGGCTAAATGTAAACTTATCAGATTTGACTGTTTAAAATTTGGCAGCAGAGGTGGCTAAACACATAGGATGGGAAATAAACATGAGGGATTGGTGGGAAACAAATGAGATGAGTCGGGAATGGCCTTGCCTATGGCCTGAACTACTGCTTTGAAGTATTTAGAGTTCTTGTGAAAGGGCTGTTATTATAACTAAAGCTGGCTTCTCATAGCCTTGTTATGTCCAGTGCAGGAATTGTGCTTCGGCCAGGAGTTTAACTTCTATTTGTCATCGGCCTTGTAAACAGTGGCTCTGTTTTTCTCAATCCCTATAAACACTCCAGACCTACAGGTCTGCTTCTTTTAAGCATTGAGCACATTGTTGGTGCTCAATAAATGTTTAGCAGTGGGGATACTTAGGTTTAACAGCTGCAACACTGACTCCAAGGACAGCTGCGTTTTAATGTTGTGTGAAGTGATTTATGTGTAAGCTGCTAAAACTCATAACTAAAGTACTTAGCACTTGAGGTTCCTCTGGGACCAAAGGTGATGGATTAAGGTAAAACAGTTTTATTATTTAATTCCGAAAGAAGTAAATTACCCTGGCCAAATGCTCTTTGATGTTACTGGTGAACTGCTGTGGTCTGATGCTCCGCTGCCATCAGGAAGCCTGGTCCAGTGGTTGGAGCTGTGGCCAGGGAGGCGGGAGTCCTGGGTACTATTTCTGGTTAACACACTGGCTTCCTGGGTGACCTTGGACAACCCATTTAACCTCTTTCTCCCTCAGTCTCTTGCCCTAAGAGTTGAACAAGCTCAGCTTCTCAAGGTTCGTCCCTGAAAGGACGCTTTAAGGGTAAAACTTTCAAATGGTTTATTTGGTGATAACATTTTTGTAGGAATGGGTGATTTGTCTTTCTCCCAGCTGCATTGTTGGCTGTTAGAAAGGCAGTATATATTAATGTGTCCTTAGGCCAAATACACCAAGCACATTCTCAGCTCTGGACACAAGTGTCTGTATGTAGAACATGCACACACTGCCAGGGACTTCATCCAGGCTTACTTGTTTAATCATACTTATTATGAATCTGTCCTCATCATGTTTAAATAGTTTTTGAGGAAGCTAAAAGAGCCTTATCTAAACTTTTGGTCTAAATATTTGAATTGTGAATTGCCTTTTGCATGTAGAGACCAAGGTCATATGTTTGGGCAAATAACCAATCTCCAAAATTGAAGGCTTCTACAGATACAACAGATGGGTAAGATACAGAAGACAACATCCTTGTCCTTTCATTCCAATGAGCTAGTGCAACTGGAAGAGATGACATTTGACCAGATCCTGAGTTTTAACTTCTTAGCTTACTGTAGATTCCAGAAATGACCTCTCAGGCTCCACCTTTCCGACGATTCTGGATGGACACATAGCAGCTCCAGTGGGCCATGCGAATCTTTCAGGAAAGTGGTAGGTGTGCATGAGGTGTGGTGTGCAAAGAGGAAAAATACATAAAAGAGAAAATTATTGAATAAAATATATTTAATCTGGTGATTCGTGCATTAAAATATCCCAGTGGAATGTTTTCCTCTGGGTTTTTGTCACCAAAATGGGCTGGTCTTTTTCTGGGTCTTGGAAGGTGTCACTGGCTCTGATTCTCACATAACCCTTAGGATGAGAGTAATTAGCACACACATATATGGTTCAATAGTTCTTGGATAGGGAAATTAAATTGGTCTTGAAAGAAGAAACAGATACTATGGACAGCATAAATACACTCAGATGCTTTTTTTTGTTTAGGTTTTTTGAGGTATCCTATTTCTTCTTATAGATAGTGGTTAGAAACTGCACTCTGATTGGTTGCTATCGTGGACTTTTTAATACCATTTTCAATTTTCATTCTGCGTCTTCTGAGAACAAGTTGCTAACGGATAAGATTCTCATGCATATCTATTAAAAGGCAAAGAAATAATTTGTTAGTCATTTATTTTCAACTCTACTCAATGAATTAATGATTCTTAGTTTTCAATAAAAATAACCATCAACCATGAAAACCAATTTTAAAATTAGAAAGTTTTATAGAAAATATAAGTTTGATATTGTGGGTACAAAGCTCTGGTTACAGCACAGTAGTGGCTAATATGCGAATCCAACGTCATCGCTGCTTTTATGGGGCATGTTTTGATGAATCTGAAGTTTCTTAGAAATATAACTTTGTTTTTTGTCCAGCAGTTGGTTCACTTACAAGAAGATGAGAGTTTGTTGGCACTTACTATATGTTGTCTCTTCTGCTGAAATCTAAAAGTTGATAAACTACTGAGAAAATTTGGTTTTTATTTCAGTGCATTGATCATGTGGGAACTTTTAGAGGTCAATGTATTGGTTCATTTTCCTGACGGTGGGAAACCCAAGTACCAGATAATAAGGGGGATTTCCTAAAATCAAGACACTGAACCAAGTTTACCCTGCTTACATCTGCCGGAAATCTTTGGGATCCACTGAAATCACATAAAAAATGAATTATATGATTGTTTATTATTTTCCATTCTTGAGAATTTCATATATTTTCTCACATTTTTTCTTATACCCCAACCCCTTCTAGATTGTCTTCACACTGGACTTTGTGCCTTTATTTTTCTCTCTAAGGAACAAAATGAAAGAAGAGAAAAGAAAAGAAAAAAAGCCTCTGAAAAACAGGGAGTCCAGTTTGTGTTGACAAACCACTTCTGTACATGGGGCCTGCCTTGGGGTATGGTTGATAAATTCATTGTCATTTCACTGGAGAAAGCTGATTTTTCATCTCTCTACAGCTATCATTTGGGAAAGCTTCTTGGCTCTGGGTGTTATTTTGTGTTAACTTTCTTTCCTCTTTGCTTAGATTTTGTCTGAATTGAGCTTGTGTAAGTCCTGTGCATACAGCTATTGTTCAGACAGCTATGAGTTCATATGTTCATCGGCCTATTGTTTCTGGAAATTTTTTTTAATCATCCTTCACTTCTGGCTTTCTGCTTCCTCTTCCACTAAGATCCCTGAACCTTGAAGGGAGAGGAAGGATAGCAATATTACATTCAGGGCTGATGATTCGAACTCTCTCATTCTCTGTGCTTTTTCTAGTTGTGGATCTCTTTGTTAATATACTGCAAGGAGAAGCTTCTCTGATGAGGGTTGAGCAAAATACTCATCGATGAGTGTAGTAGTATGTCATTAGGAGTCATTTTATTGTTATTTTCAGTTAGTGGAATAATAGTAGTGGGCTTTACTCTGGCCAATGACCTATCTACTCTCAGGTTCTTGGCCTCATTTACAGTGCCAGATACTCCATGTCATGGAGCAGACTTTAAATCCAATTTGAAAAAAGAAAAGAAAAGTGATTGGTAACTTCCTTAACATTTGTGCCACTATTATACTTGACGGCATATTGTACCAGACAAGTCAGTATTATAGTTGATGGGGGCATAACTGGGTGAGATTGGTGATTACTTTTCTCCTTCTGTATCATGTATAGCAACTTTCATCCCTCTGAATACTGGCCAGTAGAGCTAAAGCTTCCAGTAAAGTTGTCCCTAGCAATAAGGTTTTGTGGACTGTAAGGTGGTTATCCTTTGCTTTATGTCTAATATCTGCTTATGAGGGAGTACATATTATATTTCTCTTTCTGTGTCTGAGTTACCTCACTCGATATGTTTTTTTTTCTACTTCCATTCATTTGCTTGTGAATTTCAAGATGCCATTATTTTTTTCCACTGAGTAGTATTCCATTGTGTAAATGTGCCATATTTTTCTTATCCATTCTTTGGTTGAGGGGAATCTACGTTGTTTCCAGATTCTGGCTATTATGAATAATGCTGCTATGAACATATTTGAGTGAATGTCCTTGTAGTGTGATTGAGCATCATTTGGGTATATGTCCAAAAGTAGTATTGCTGGGTCTTGAGGTAGATTGATTCCTAATTTTCTGAGAAACTGCCTTACTGATTTCCAAAGTGGCTGTACAAGTTTGTACTCCCACCAGCAGTGGAGGAGTGATCTCTTCATTCCACATCCTCTTCAGCATATGCTGTCATCAGAGTTTTTTTTTATCTTGGCTATTCTAAAAAATACGAGATGGTATCTCAGAGTTGTTTTGATTTGCATTTCTCTGGAGGGATGACTTAGCCATTAAAGGCTAGGCTCATAACCCTATTATTTGTACTGACAGACTTATTTGGTAATGCAAGATGTATAGTGAGGTATTGTCTCCTATATTATATAGTGACTCTATTTAAATTCATTTTAGGCTATGCTATGGTGGCACAAGCCTTTAATCTCAGCACCCAGGGAATCAGGAACAAGCAGATCTCTGTGAGCTTGAGGCCAGCCTAATCTACAGAGTGAGTTCCAAGACAGCTAGAGTTGCACAGAGAATCCCTGCCTTGAAAAACAAAGGAATTCCTTATATATGTATATATGTTTAGGAAGCTTTCTATAATAGTTGGTTTCCATATATGCCTTTAGTATTAGTTACCCCTCCCTGTATTTCTTCCTCCACGCTGGCTTCCTATTTCCCACACTCATTTAATTCTACTTCTAATTTTTCTTTTATCCCTTTATATGACTTTGTTCTACAGACCTTTTTTTGAAATATAACCTCCTTTCTTCTGGTGTTTTACTAGTTACTTAACCTCTGTGGGTATTCTAAAGGAAACATATAAATCAATGCGTAAGAGCCAACATCCAAATGTAAGAGAAAGCATATTAGTTAACTTTTTAATATAAATACAATATTTATAGACTTCCAGGTTTTAACAACTTTATGTAGTAGATAAAACTAACCACAAAGAAAGGGTATAACTTGTCCTAGATCACACAACTAGGAAGTGGTAGGAAGGGGACTATACTATGCAACCCGTCTCTACTCTCCATTCTCCAACCACCACACTTGATTCTTTATCCTACAGCTTTGTGAATGCTGCAGAAATTGCCAACAGCACCATAAAACACTGCTTTTTGCCTGTAGACCTGGTTTACTATTGTTTTAATAAGGAAATTTACTTTGGGGTGACATTGACACATGTGGCTTTTCGTTACCCATGATATACTCAGCTACACACACACACACACACACGTGCACGTGCACACATACATCAGTTTGTAATGAAACTTTCTGGTGAAATAATACTATCACAGAATTTTAAAGACTGTTAATAATTTTAATTGACCCATTAAAAACAAAAATTGCCAAAATTGTGCATATTAGTGGAACATAATATAATGTTTCGACATGTAAATATTGTACAGTGTCAAAATCAAATTAAACTAAATAATTCAGAGACTTTTTGATAATATCAAGAAATCCAAGATCTGAAATATTATAATACTCAAAGCACCTATGAACATTAACAGAGTGAGTCGATTATTTGGAGTACAGCAGGCAAGTTCATGTTGGTTCCCTGCTCCTTATAGGTGCCAAGGGAGTCAGTAGGAGGTGGTTCCAGGTGAATATAACATGTATGCATCATAATAGAGTACTCCCAACCTTTAAAGGCTAGAACAAACATGAACAACCTTTGCCCAACAGCAGATTTCCCATCTTTATTATATTGATCAACAAGAACAGCTTGATGTCCAGGAGTAACACCTTGTATGTCTTCTCAGGCTTTTATGATACAGAACATCATGAAAAGACAGTTTTGAAAAGAAAGTTGGGATAAAATCTGCTAGTAGTTCTATTGATGAGACACCAATAGAGACAAGAGACTCACTAGTCTCTGTCCCCTAACAGCATCTTTGTCTGTGATCCATCCCATTGTAGTTGACTTGTCCAAAAATTGTACAAGATGGATAAGGCAGATTTTGTATGTGTTTCAGTGTACATATTTTGCTACTTGCAAAGTGATTTTGTTGGCTCAAGATTAATGAAGCTTCCTCAACTAGATATTGCTAGTTTTTAGAGAAACTAGATTTCTGTTACTGAGATATTTAGGTGTTTAAAGCCAATACCAAATATATAGATTGATGTTTGAAGGGATTTATTCTTATAAAGGAAAGAAAAAAATTGAAAAAAGTTTTCTCTAGTTTTTTGTTTTTAATATTCTTTGTTTATAAGTAGTTACATGATTGGGGGCAAAGACATATGAGGTTATGTGCTGGCAATCTCTGGCCACCGAAGGAAAAATGTCTTTGAAAATAATACCCTTTCTAATTTAATGTGAAAGGATGATCCCAACTCATGTACTCCTGTGGTGCTTTGAGGAAGATGTACCCCTTGTTCCAGGCACCCTTCCAATAATTATCCCCTCCCCCCAGTTGGAGAGATTTAGGAATTATGACCCTGTAGGAGCCCATAACTTCAATATGGGCTGGAAGCAAACTTTGGCAATTTAAATCTTGGTTTATTTCTAGTTTGCTGCTTCTGGTTTGAGATGTGAGGTCTCAGATTTTAGCTTACGGCAGTAGCTGTCATGTCTTCCACCTTCTGCTCCACTGTTGTAGCCATCACGGTCTACCCCCCTGGAATCATATCCCAAATAAACCCTTCTTCTGTAAGTTGCCTTCATCATGGTGTTTTATCCTAACACAGAAAAGTAACTGATACAAGTACATAGGAATATACTAGCTATGGTAATACAAATTTATATCATAATACAATCTATTAGAAAGTGTCATGTTTGCAGTGTGTAAACTCTACTGTGCCCAAATAATCATCTCTCTCTCTCTCTCTCTCCCTCTCTCTCTCTCCCTCTATCTCTCCCTCTCTCTCTCCCTTTCTCTCTCTCTCTCTCCCTCTCTCTCTTTCCCTCTCTCTCTCTCTCTCCCTTTCTCTCTCTCACACATGTGCACTTTGTATGTGTAAATTGTATGTATGTGTATATGTTCATATGTCTGCGCATATGGATACGTGTGGGCCCACTTAAGATTGAACTCATGTTTTCTTCTACCAATCTTTTCCATATTTATTTATTTGAAGTTTATTACTACATTTATTTATTGGTCCATGTGCTCACATGCTACAGCACACATGTGGAGGTCAGACACTTTGTGGAGGGTCAGTTCTCATAAACCATGTAGGCCCCGGGACTTGAACTCAGAATTTCAACTTTGGTGGCCAGCACTTTTGCACACTGTGCCCCTTGATTACTTCTGTACCTTATCTGTTGAGAAACAGTCTCTCACCGAACTCAGGGCTCACCAACTCAGCAACAATAGCTAACCAGCAAACTTGAAGGATTCTCTGGTCTATGCTTCCCTAGGTCTAGGATTACAGGTGCATGCCACCATAGTTCACTTTTAAAAAAACTTTTCAAAATGTTTATTTTATATGTGTGGGTATTTTGTTTGTATGCTACATGTGTGCCTGCCAGAAGAGGGTGTTAAAGCCTCTGTGCTGGAGTTACAGATGGTAGCGAGATACCATGTGGGTGCTTGGAACTGAACCTATGTCCTTGCAAAAACAGCAAGGAGCTCTTAAATCCCTGTCTTGTATGGGTCCTAGAGGTCTGAACTGAAGTGTCAAGCTTGCACAGTAAACTCTTTACAAATTGACTCGTCTCCTCATCTGCCAAATATTGCTTTAATAAGCAAATAAACTTAATGTTCACTGAACGTGTCTTACTTCAGGAATTTCATGGTCATTTGCTTTCTCTCACTAAGTCCTGCTTCTAGTTTTTTTTTTTTTTAACAAAGTAGGTTTTAACCCTTTCTGCTAAATAAAATTAAGCCATAGAAAACTTCTTACTGTCAATTAGCAAAGAAGGGACGTTAATATGTTTTGGTTATGCAGACATGTGTGACTATTGTGGCTGGAATGGCTCATGAATACTATTTAAAATAATAAAACCAGAAAACAGGACTCTGGCAGGTGAATGTGAACAGATAAAGAATCTAGTAAATTATTAACTTACATGTAAGTTCTCTTTGGGTCTATGGTGATTTTAGCACTAAGTGAGATTTTGTTTGTGGTTGTTCCACATTTTAAGAAGGCTTAATGGAAGCATTTTTATCGATGACTGACACAAATTGAAAAATGGCTGCAACTGTTCAACATCCAATGCATATTTGTAGTTACTCCAGGAAGATTTCGCTCCATCTATCGGATGAGTAGGCAGTCCTAAACACAGAACATTCAACCCACCACATCTGTGTAGCAGCTGTGTAAGTTAACCTTATTCGATGAGACATTTAAATCTTATCCTCAGCAAAATAAAACAAAGTGAGACCAGGAGAATTTTTTTTTTAATCAAAAGCCAAACTTTCAAATACAAGAGTTGGTGATGTGGTCAGGAGCTAAAGGTCAAAACTGAAACTGTTTAGATAACTGGGTCTCTTTGTACTTTGACCTCCCTGGCAAGCGGGGTCAACACCACGAGGCAGTCTTTTTCCTTGACCATATTTCATATTTCTTTGTTCACCTAGATGACCTCAGAGCTAATAACTGTCAGGTAATGGTATACATTTGTCTGGGTTTCTAATCAATTCATGGTTATTAGTTGGGAGTATATTTGAATGTTTAGATTTTCTAACCTCATCTACCTCCTGCCGGTTTTTAGCTCAGAGATATGTGTCCCAGAATAAATGTGAATTTAGTAAGAAAGATCAATTGAGAATTTAATTTCATGTCTAAGATATTACTTTTTTATTAATCACTCTTTTTCTCATATTTATATCAATACCTAAAATATTATCGCAATAACAAAAATAACATTAATATTTTTCTCATGGCTTCTGGGTAGTAGCAGAAATATTCTAACATTTTTTGACTAGGTATCATATTTGTTTGGAGGAACCTAGGATTAAGAAGTAAAGCCCATTTGGCCACAAACTAAAAACCTCAGGTCAACAGTTATTTTTTGTTTATGGAGGTATTCTCTATGTAAGACATGAGGCTTGCTTATGGCAAAATAATTATTGAATGTTTATCTGTAACTCAGACTTAACTGGAGAACCCTAACCTTATTACTGTTTTGACATAAATATGGGGATCTCTGGGGTGAGAGGAAGTCAATAATTGAAAAGCGGGTGATGTCTACCAAAGTCTCAAGCAGGCAAGGTTAAGTTTTTACTTTTCTTACACAACGTGCTGAGAACGACCGAACTCGCTAGTGCTCATCACAGCTCTCCCTCGGGATGACATAAAAAAGTCCCCTCTCAGTACTCTCCTTGGAGACCAACTCTTGCCGGGCCCCATGTGTGCCTGGCCACTAGATGGCAGTATGAGCACACTATTCCCCACCCCCTTCCCTCGTTCTGTAACCAATTTTCTGTACCTTGCCTGTCCGTTTCCTCTTTACAGGTTTCAGCTCGCCACTTTTCCTTTCCCTCTTTGTTTGCTATTTTTACTTGTATTCAAATGAGAGGACAACCAGCTGGTTGAGAATGTCATGCAGTGCTCACAGAAATGCTGCAATGGAAAACGGAGCTAGTTGGTTGTTTTGGCTGAGGTGTCTGGTTACCAAGCACCAAGGGCAATACACTTGCTCAGGATGCTGTGGGGTTTGATCAGGCTAGGCTCAAGTATGCTCCTCTTGAGCTGGGGCTTCATCTGTAGAGAGGTGTCAAGAGATGAACATATTTCGGGAGAGTTTTCCCACTGCTGTAGATCAGCGTTTAGAGTTTTCACGAGCTGTGCTATGCTCTCTGCCAGCCAGCATAGGAATCTTATTTTACCCATTAAAACAAAACCATATTAAACGGCAAAACTGTACGCAATGACATTTAAGAAACTGATCCCAAATCTGTAGTCCGTATTCTCAAGAACTACTTATGTTAACTATGCCTCTGATTTTTTTTTTTTTTTTTTTTTTTTTTTTTGTAGCATTTGAAGCCATAGCACAGGCTGACCTTGAACTCAGGTCGACAGTCTTCTTGCCTCGCCTTCCTGTACTGAGAGTACAGTTGGCCTCCTCTCCCAGTTCTGATCTTGAGTTTGTACTCATATTCTTCAGGCAGTTTTAGACAGTTGCATGTTTTGATAAGATGTACTTCGTTAAAGACAGAGTGGCCTATAATTTTATTTCAAAGGAAGAGAAGCATGGAGGAGATTATGAGTGAAATGAGTTAAGGTCCAGGCTCACCCTTACCGGTGTGATGGGAGACTCAACCCCCACCCATGTATTCTCCTCTGGTATGCTGGTCCACAGGTGTTGTGCACTGCCCAGATGTCTGTGCGGAAGGCTGTGCTGTTGATGTTGACCTCTTTCCTTTCCTCGGAGCCTGCACCTTAGGTCTTTCCAGACATGCATTTTGATTCCTCTGGATTTTTCAAAGCAGGCAAAAAACAGTGTGGATTCTACTTTCACCACTAGATTGCTGTTTACTGTCAAACTCAACTGTGCGACCACTTGTTTATTTTCCACTTTTCATGGAGAAGGAAGAAGGACTGAAATCTGTTCTACTGTGTTGAGAATCTCCACCCTGCACCTACTTCTTGGGTATGTCCACCATAATTTCTCCTTGGGAACAAACAGCAAAACAAAATAAAACAAAAAAGGGGAAAAAAGCCCACCTCACCATCAAAGGAATATTGTATACAAAATTCTGCTTGGTAAGTATCTGTAAATATTTTTTTCTGAATTCTCAAAGCTTTTTCTTAATGATAAACAAAAAGATGTTTTTAAATGGATATTTACCTTTCCATTTCTTAAGTTGTATGATTAATAATTTGGAATATTTATTTGAGTATGCACTTATAAAAAATTTTCACTAACTTGCATATATATTAGTCATTTATTCAATAACTATTTATTTTCTATGTGCAGCTACCCTGTTAAGAGCTATAGAAACAGAAGAAAACAAAAAGACCATAATGGGTATGACTCTACACTCCATGGGATTTATGATACATGTGGTGGTGCATAGTAAGAGGGGAGTTGCCGATCAAGAAATGATTATAAACTCAGATACAGTATGAAACGTTGAAAACAAACCAGTAGACTAGTATTAATTATTATCACCTATTGTATAGATGCATTATTTCATTTATTTTACTGCTATACATCTCAGATCAGAAAAGCATAATATCTAAAGAGTTTAGCTTTTCTAAGCAATTATAAATTTTACAATGTAGGAAATGTCAATAGATCTGCTAATTGCCAACTCCCTCGAAACACTTATTCCAAAGCAAACAGTTGTGAAAACAATGTTCAGTGCCAGATGTGATTTATGTGTGATGAACAGAGTAGTAAATACAGAGAATAATATTCCCGCTGTCATGGAGACTGTGTTTGAGTGGCTGTAGTAATTATCAAACAGAGCTATGAACTTTACTGCTTTAGTGGTTACTATAGAGAAAAGGAGAGATCCTTTCTCCTGGGAACGAAGGATTCTGACACCTGTATTCTATGACTTTATGATGTGTATGAGCAATTTTGTGAGTAAGTATGCTGAGCCCCTGAGAACAGCCATCTCATCTCTGACTACACAGAGGTTCCAAAGAGTTCTATGCTCATGATCAAGTTCATTTTCATTATTCTTCTACTCCAATTTATGATGAGAATATAACATCCTTTTGATAAGATATCCATATTCTAATTTCCTTCTATTGATTGTGTTTTATAATGTATTTCTCTACTTATAGAACCATCTACTGTCCAAGTTTGGAAGATGATTACTAAGAATACTCAAAATTATTCTCCTGGCATTCAGAGAGTTACACAGCACACATGGTTTAACTGTAAATGATGATTAAAAAGGTTTTACAAAGGCAATGACATAAATCTTCCTTTCAAAATCAAGATAAATTGCTGATGGACATTTTTCTTCATATGCAAAGCATTATGGGACTGATATTTTTATAGATAAAAACATGTGCTTTGAGTTGTCTCTCTGGTATAAAATGAACAAAAGTTACATTATGATATAAATATTACCGCTTGAATATTTTTAATTTTCCTTTTCCTCACTAAAAATGAAATGGTTGTGCAGAGAGCAGCAACATTAGTGCATTCCAAACTAACATATTCATTTCTCAGACGTATATTTCTTTTCACTGATCTCTTTTAAAAATTGTCTTAAATTGTCTTCTTTTTTGTATAGGGTTTAATTTTCAAACAATGCTATCATATTTTAAAATGTTTTAAAATAAAACTGCTGTAAAGAAAATTATTTTTACTTCTTCCCTTTGTTCCCTTCCTTACTCCTTTACAGAAACACTAGCCATCAGGAAACAAGTTATCTTGTTTCTATTGATATTTGTTCTTTTCATCAGATGATGATGTCATATCTTAAGTCACATGGCAGTTAGAGCATAAAATAGATTTTCTTTTCAAATATTCCTAAACTTTCAAAGAAGGAGTTGTGACTATCCAGTGTTTGGTCATGGTGTTGCTCCCAGGACAGTCCCATATGCCCAAGAAATTTATTTTTTATTTTGGTTTGGAAAAACAACATGATTCTTCCTTATCCTTTTTATCTGATTAGGTAGAATATTGTGAGAGTCATAAAATATTTCACAAGCATGTGCTCCAAACCTCCTTATTATAACTCTAGTCTTGTCTGCTGAGAGTTTGAGGATTTTCTGTAACTTTTAGAACCTGTAAGAGAGTTAGAACTAAAATTCAAAATCCAAGTGTGACAGTTAGACCTGTCTACTTAATATAGTTTAGATTTGCTGGGTAGTGTTGGCACACACCTTTAATCCTAGTATTTGGAGGACAGAAAAAGGCAGATGTTTGTGAGTTCAAGACCAGTCTGGTCTACAAAGTGAGTTCCAGGATAGCCAGGGGCTATAGAGAGAAATGCTTTCTTGAATAACAAAACAAAATGAAATTTAAAATCACCATTAGAAAAAAGCCTCTTGGTATATATGTGAAAGATGACCTAGATTAGCTACTTGAAGTGGAAAGACCCAACCTCATGTAGGGAATACCATAAAAAAAAAAGTAGAAAGCAAGCTGAGAGGATGTTTTCATATTCTTCCACTTTCTGACTATGAATGCAGCCTGACCATTCCCTTCAATTTCCCAGTATCATGATTTCCCATGATGACAGACTATCTTCTACTCAGAGGACTTATTTCTGTACCTATGTGAGGTGTTTTGTCACAGCAACAAAATGAGAAACTAATACAGAAAAGTAATACCAGGAGTGGGATTGTTGATGTGATATATCTATGTTATCCTTAGGCCTTTGGAAATTGCTTGGCATTTTGGGCTAAAAAGACATTGAATATTGTAGGTGAAACTAAACGGGCCATTCTGATGTGGGCCTGTAAGGAAGGAATGTTGAGAGAAACACAGACAACAGAGGCATGTCTTGAGAGGTTTCAGATGTTAATAAGGGCTTTATTAGGAACTGAGCTACATGTCACTCTTGACATAGTATGACAAAGACTCTGCTTGTATTCTGTGTAATTCTTGAGAATCTGAGTGATGCTGAACACAGAAGTAATGAAATAATTGTTTGACAAATATTTCTAAAGAGGACAGCGTTCGGGATGTGGCATGTTGCTACTTCCTACTTTCACCTAGGTCTACAGTGAGAAGAAAGAGTGAAGAAGGAAGATATTAAGAATACGATATTTTCGTTTGGTGAGACAAAGAATGAGATCCAATTTAATGTTACAGATAAGATGGATTTGAAAGCTTAATTAAAGAGGAAATTGGTGGCAACTAGAAACTTGGGCACAGAAAATGTATCATGAGGACAAAACCTGATTCATCAAAAGCTCTGTCTTATGAAAACACAAATTCATTGAAAGAAGGAGCCTAAGCTGAGGATATACTAAAGGGATTCCTTGCTCCTTGAAAGCAAAGACTAGGGGTGTTTCTCTAGGCTCAGCACACAGAATCTGATGTAATCTTGGTTTAAGGAAGCTTGCCAGCATTATATATATGGTACTGGTTTGGTTGGCATGAAAGATTTACTACAAAGGGTATTGTGAAATCTTGTACTGTGATTTCAGAGTGCTGCTGAGGCCAGATTATGTGTGTCAAGGAGTGAAAGTGATGTGTGTGTTTTCAAAAATCAAGAATGTTGGAGATGGCAGAATCTTGGGACGGAAATCCACTGAGGAAATCTGTAGAAACAAAATTCAGTCAGTCCAACACAAGGACTATGGGTACAGCAGGTATCAGAGCTGGAGGAGTGTGGCTACCTATGCTTTATGGAGTCCAGATGAATCCACCATGAGCCTCAGATGCTCAACATGAAGTCCAGGATTTGGTGATTTCCTTGCTGGGTTTAAGAATTGTGAATAGTGGCAGTGGAATGGGGAAATGGATTCAGGTTTTCATCTCAAGGTACCATATGAACAAAACTGTTGAAATTTAAGAGAGGAAAAATAACTATCTTTAGCTTTTATTCTTGGATAAAGTTTTTGGATAAAATGAACCATAGTACTAAAACACGGGTTAATACAAGAAACAGAACTGGGAGTCTGGGATCCAAGTGTGTAGAAGCTGGAGAAGAATCCAGGTCTACATATCAAGGTCAAGCCCAATCTGAGCTACACATGATTCTGTCTCAACAAAACAACCCCTAACCCTACTCTACCCCCCAAAAAAGAAATAAATAAAAATGAGTAGGAGAAAATCAAACACATTTTTTTTTCATGTATGTAATGCACATGACAGGAGAGAAACCAATAAGGGAATAACTCAACATGGTGGCTTAAAACTATACTTACACATAATTTTCACCAAAGAATGATGAATCTGTAGAAAAATGAAGGATGAATAATACCAGTTTGGGACTTTTGCAGGATATGAAAAAAAGTTAGGCTTTTTTGAAGATTTTTGTCTTTGGGCTGATAGGATTCTGTGTTTTCTCCAGGAACTGATAATTCATATTATAGGCCCAAGAGAAGAGTGGGGCTGGGGAACCAGGGAGAGAGAGCTTTTATTCCGTTTGCTGTATCCTACTTGCCTTTAATGAAAAATTACTTTTTAAGTTCATGAAACACATTTATGGTAGCATTTTATTTTTCAAGAGAAAATGAGATACAATATATTCATTAATATGTCTTAGGGGATGTACTGGGTTTATTTGAATTTTGCTCTCCCATTTAATTCTTTCTTATAACTCTTCCTCAGGATATTATTTTTCAGGTGTCAGGGCTTTTTATCCTTGCCTTCAATACCTTTGGAATAAGAGATGGAAAGAGTGGGAAAAAGTATAGGGTTTTGGTTTATGATAGTACAATGGCTAATATACAAATATTTTGAGGCAACAGAGAGGAGTTTTACCCAATTTTGATTTGTTTAATGTCTATACATCTAGGATCTTTCTTTTAAAGTAAATGTCCATGCTTGCATATAAAATCAGACAAAAGTAAATATTTAGTTAAAATGAAAAAACACAGCAAATTATGGATTTTAAAAGCTGAACAATATCATAAGCAATATAACATAAAGACATGCAAAATGTGTATTAATTATTTGGCACAACTTTATAATTTTTGTTTACATTTGACTGAGTGTTCTTTGGTACTTTATAAGAAAATTATTTTGAACACATTTTTATGATGAATATTATTTATTTATTTATTTATTTATTTATTTATTTATTTTGGTTTTTCGAGACAGGGTTTCTCTGTAGCTTTTTGGAGCCTGTCCTGGAACTCCCTTTGTAGACCAGGCTGGTATGATGAATATTTTAATGCTTATTCAGTCATGTTGTATTAAATGATTCTATTATTGCTCTAGGGTTTCCTAGGCATAAACTACAGACAGGCTTGTAGTTTATGTTGCCATTCCATATCTGTGACCTCAAACACATGGATTTTTGTTTCATGGCACTCACATAAGAACATTTTGCATATTTATAACTGCATGTTATGCATTACTACACAAAGCCTAGAAGAGTGGGGATTTACTTTCAAATAGGTGATAAGAAACATGAATGTTTTGCAAATAGCTTCATCTCCGGTGCCTGGAAAAATCTTCCATCAGTTGGCTTCTAAGACAACGCACCGCCCCCCCCCCCAAATGTCCTTTCTCTTTTGAGTATCACTTGCTTCCAGTGCACTGCATGGGGGAAGGTTTACATTACATTGGATCAATGATTTAAGAAAAGTTTACAACAAATTCTGGTCATACGATTTCATCTATTTTCATAAGTGATTAATCAGGATGCCAAGAATTTGGACATTGTATGCTGAATCGTTTGCCAGAACCCACATATTTTCATTTGTTATGATGTTTTAGATCTTGATCCTCGACTTTTGGAAGATAACCTGCATATGTGAACCTCTCACTAATAAGAACAGAAGATCAACACAGTCATGAATGGATTAAATAACACCTTTATGAATACTGTGATTAGAAGCACATATATATATTTATCATAGACTTAACATGGGATAGATATAGTTCATCACAAATTTAGAATATTAGGCTAGTGAAAATCTCTTTAATGGAAGTTGGTATCAATTTTCACTTCTTTGTTGGGGATTAGAAAATTCTTAACTCTAGATGGTTAATAAATTCATGAAAAACTATTTCAATATTGACATGTCTTTATTTTTATATTTACATATTTTCTCATCTACTTTAGTTGTATCTAAAATACTCCCTGAAGACCTAAATATAGAAAATCGGTGCTAATTTAGTGCCTTGGGGATCTGGTGGAAAGGTTCAGAAGTGGGTCTTAGTGTGAGGTTTTAAGTCACTGGAGACATGGCCCCAAGGGAGTGGGGGGGGGGTTCCTGATGGCTTCCCTTTTTGTCTCTTTTACATTCCCACCAGCAAATGAATAGCTTTATTCAGCTCTGTGATCCCAGTAATGATACTAAATGATGCTGGGCAGAAACCTCACAAAGCTAATAGAACAGTTTGATGGGTAAAGGCACTTGTCACCAAGGCTGAAGGCAAGATTTTAATTCTCAGACCCATGTGGTAGAAGGAGAAAATCATCACCCACATACAAGTTGTCCTTTGACCTCCACAAATGACTGATAAATTGAAAGTGCCCATACCCCCACACATAGATATAATCCTGCAAACAACCAAATTAACGATATAAACAACAACAAGAAAATGAAACAAATGAATCTTTTTTTATGTTGATTGTGTTAATTAATCTCACTGGTCAAGAATAATTCCACTATTACAATTCGGTTAAGTCAAATTTGAAGCAAACTTTGGTTAAATATTGGCCAGGTGGATAGACTCTGGTGAGGTCTAGACCTGGGTTTCCAGAAAATGGTCATGAGTCATATTTCGCAGGGCCTTAAATCAAAACCCACAATTCATTGCTTTTCCACCAGGTCCAATCAGGGGCAAGCATACATCCTGACATTTTTCTTGCCTATCTCTCTCCTACATGTGATCAAGCATGCCCTGTGAGTTGGTTCAAACAAACTCATCTAGGGAAGTAAAAACATATGGCTTGTTACTTCCCATGATCTACAACTCCCAGTATTCCAGGAAGTTCTCTTGTCCTTGGGCAAGTGGGGCTTACAGATTAACTTTGGCTCTTATAATTGTCCCAGTATTTGTTACAAAGATGGATAATTGGCAATTTCTATCTACTCTTGCCTTCAATCACTCTAACCTCCTCTCTCACCTCTAACTTCTTCCCAATCCTCCTTTTTTTCTTTCTTACCATTTTTTTAATTAAAAATTTTAAGAATATAAAATGCACCTAACAATTATCTTTGTTTCATTATAGAACATTTACCTCTGTGTGTGTATTGTGGTTTTATGTGATATATGTAAATGTTGTGAGTACACATAAGCAAATGTGTGGAGACCAGATATCAATATTTAGATGCATTATTATGCTTACTATAATTTTACCTTCTTTTAATACTGTGTTTTTAAAAATCAATTTTAGGTAACATAATGAACATTGAACTGAATGTGTGAAACAAAACCAGTAATAATCATCATTAGAGTGCCCCTTACTGTTCTATCTCTTAACTTCCCTCTGAGCCCAAAAAAGTCTTCAGTAGTTGGTGTAGGAGGGTCTTCTTTCTATGTGTTGCTTTCATTGTTTAGTTAATAAAGAAAACTGCTTGGCCTGATAGGTCAAAACATAGGTAGGCGGGGTAGACAGAACTGAATTCTGGGAGGAAGAAAGCAGGGTCAGAGAGACACCCAACATGAAGCTGCTAGGTCAGAAATGTTGAATCTTTCATGGTAAGCCACGGCCTCATGGTGACATACAGATTATTAGAAATGGGTTGAATCAAGATTTGAGAGTTAACCAATAAGAGGCTAGAGCTACTGGCCAGGCAGCAATTTAATTAATACAGATCTCCATGTGGTTATTCCGTGTGTAAGCTAGCCAGGCTGGAGGGAACAAGGAGCCTGCCACTCCTTTTTACAACAAGTAGTTTAAATTTTGAGTTTGTTCCCCTTCAATATCCTTATATGTCTAAAAGAAATTGCCCTGTTACTGTCACTTGCTTTGGAGTCTCATTAAAAACCTCATAGTCTTCTGAGATTTTTTTCCTTCATATTATTTTATTACTAAAATAATTCCACATTCCCCTGGAGAGATGATTCAGTAGTCAAGAACCACGGCTGCTCTTCTAGAGGACCCAGCTTCATGTCCTAGTTACCATGTTGTGACTCACAACTGTTTGTAACTCTAATCCCAGGGAATCTGATATACTCTACTAGTCTCCATAGGACTCAGGCTCACATGTGGTACACAGACATACGTGCAGAAAACTGCCCATACTCATAAATAAATGAATAAATGAAGCAAACAAAATAATCTGATGTTATTTCACACAGTAGCATTTAATTGTGCTGAATTTGTAACTCTTCATTCTCCTATAGATGAACACCTAGATTTCTAGGTTTTGGTAATCACAGTCATGCTGCCATGAATATTTTGTCATCTTTCCATATGTTCATATGGAAACTTCTTTCAAGAGAAAATTCCATCACATATAAAGCAGCACTGACTAAAGAAGTCTTTGTAACCTGTTCCTTAAATAGTTAATATTGTCAAAATTTCCTAATTTGGAAAAAATAGGGTAAAATTCTGCTGCTGAAGAATAGATTTATAATGTCTTGAATAATTATAATTGATATGTTTTCTATTCATATATTTATTGGCTAAGACAACATCACTGTTTTTTATTAAGTTCAGTGTTTTGACAGAGGTTTGTAGGCCTCATTTTCATGTTTTGTTATCCTAATCTTTTGTCAGTTATAGGTGCTCTAAGTAGCTTCTTCATGTAGCTTAAATTTTCTTTGAGGATACTTCTCATCAGCAAACTATAAATTTAAATCCACATTGTGTTCAATTTTTTCACTAGTAACTTTTTGCTTCATAAAATTTTCTTGTCTCTGAAGAAAATCTATTTATATAGGATTCCAAAACATGCTATTATGCTACTTTGCTGATTATTTTGAAATACGGTACTTAAAAACTAGTAAGTACAATCAAAGGCTTTCTCTGCCTCACTTTCCCTTCCAAAGATAAAACCCATTTCAAAAAGTTCCTCAGTGGTCCTAAATGCTTTCCTTGAGTGTTACCTTTTGGGAATCCTGCCTTGGAGAGGGGCTTTGCAGTTGGCACCACATACAGACCAGCTTTGTTGTCAATCCTCACGCTGCTCACTCTGCAGTCGGGTAGGTAGGCTTTCGCTTTCACTGTTACAATGAAAGTATGTTTCTAGGTTTTAGCTGTCAAGTCATTCCTTTTTCCTGCCCTGCTTGGTGATTTCCATGACCTCATATTTGATAATGAAATGTCCCTGCAGATGGAGTTGATTCACAGACATTGGGTTTTTCTTACAGCAGTTTGGCTATTCTTGTACCAAATCATTTTCACATAATCATTTAAAATGCAATAATATGAGACATCTGTGACCTGATTTAAACTATTGAGCACTGAAAGAAATTCCTTGGACTTTCTGCTGTCTGTGTCTGCATGTGTTTGCTGATCACAGCTATGCTAAGTACTGTGGCCCTACCAAGTAAATTGTTAGCTTCCTTTATTTTCTCTTTTTCTAAATTTTTTATACACACGTCAGCTCCTGACATATCAATGAGTGAGGGAAAAACTACATTTTTCATCACCTATGGTGTTTTCGTACATCAGGTTCATCAAGGCATCTGTACTTCCACTAATTTCCACTGATTTTAATAGTCTTTCCATAATCACATAGCTATATTAATTGGTGTCTCCTATATAGTTTCAATAAATGACTGCCCTTCGTACTTATTAGCCCAGATGAAAATGTTCTTAAGCTTCCCTACACATCAGAATTGCCTGAGTGGTTTGCTGAACTAAAGATAGCTGAGTACCACCCCCAGAATTTCTGATTCAGAAGACTTGGAGTGAGCCCAAGGATTTTAATTTCTACCAAGATCTCTCGTGAGGTCTGTGCTGCTGTTTTGGGGACACTACTGGGGGAAGGGAACAAGTATCTTAGATTCACCTTGACTTTTTACAGCTCTTGGGAATTTCTGTCTTTGTTCCCACCCTTTTGGGTCATTGCTCAGTGCCTATTTCTCAATGGGCTTTGCAAACAGGGCTGCTCTGTTTTGCTCCTTTGGGATGGTGGAGAATTAGCTGAAAATTACCGTCCCTGGAGAGGTAACTTAAATAACTCTTAAAAGAACAGATCATGTTTCAACCTTGCTGTGTAATGATACATGGTGCTATTTCTGTCTATTGGTGATTACGTTTTTGCCCTTTAGCCCCTCTACATGGACTATTCCATAAAGTCGATGAGAGCTATGGCAGCAGGAGGGGTGTCAGGAAAGACAAGCATAAATTCAGTTGGTATTCCCAAAGAGGAACAAGGATAACTAGAAATAGGTAACTAGTTTAGCTACTAAAGCAATTCCTTAAGGTGGTTAAGAGTAACTTGGAAATTTAAGGTACTGTGAACAAAAATTTCTGAAAAGAGGCTGTGTCTGGGTGGGTGTGAACAAAAAATCTCTTGGAAGGACTGTATGTATCTGAAGAGACTGAAATTCCGGTGCTCTAGAGAGATTGGAATTTTCCAGGTTCAGAGGCTTATTATCTTGGGCTAGTGTTAGCCTTCAAGAACAGCTTAGGTATTCCTTGCCCCACTCTGTATCTGAACTAACATCAAAACCTCTTAGAAGCTATTAACTTAGCAGAATACTAGTTTTGGCCAATCTAAGAGCTAAAAATATCAGCAGGTAGCATTTTACGCCAATGAAAAAGCTCCTCCATCTCTGTCTTTCTGATATAACCACAAATTCATTTTAAACTTGCTTTGAATTATGAATTTCTTTATTCTGTAAAACTGTAAAATCTTCATGAAGCTGCTTCCCTGTTGAAACATGGAATTTGGAGTAACCCAAACATGTACTCCTAGAACATGATCTCTCAAAATGGTTGAAATGAAGTTTCCTTCTTTAAGATGAGATCTGTGGTTCCTATGTCAATGGGTTGTGGTACCTGCAGCTTTCTTACCTTTTTAGCTAGGCTTACAATTTATTTGCTTGGATTTCTACAAAAGTCTTGCTCTAGCTGAATGTCTTTATTCATAAAATCTTTCTCAAATTCTGTTAGCATTATGATTACATTTGCCAGTCAAAGAAGGAGATTTTTCACTCTCCAGGTGAAGTTCCAACTTTCTAAAGGCCTAGCTATGTCTACTCTTTCAACCTCTAATTAGTTGTACACTGAGGAAAACTAATCTTTTTTCATAAACTCAGTTGCTTTACTACAAAGGTACGTAACAAAGACAATCACATGAATAAAAACTCTATTACTCATTTGTACAACAGAAATGAATTGAGTGCTACTCCTGCTAGGGCCACTGTTGGGCAATGACAGCAGATTGATCTGCAAGATCTATCTCTTTTTATCTTGATCTCAAAGCCTTACAGAGAAGACAGATACGGAGGTATGTGCCCCTGTAATAATTACGACAATGATGGTGGTGATGGTGATTGTGACTTAATAATCATCTGTACAGTAAGATGATGAGTACAATTCAATGTGTGGCTGATGGGTGGCATGAGATCTCAGGAATGCTTTGGCATGAGAAATGTGATAACATTTGCCTGTGAGGGAAGTGAGAGATGTCTCTTCTTGCCTCAGATTGGAAAACTGGTGTTGCTCAAGCAAGGTTTATGCTTCAAACTGCCAAACTTGTACAATGAACAAGTATTTATGAGTTGGCAGCTTGTTACTCAGTCTCAAAAGGGCAGGCATCAGAGATGTACATCCCTGAGGGCAAAGAAAAAAAAAGGAAGAAACAAGTTTACAGGAGGGAACTAACAATCAGTTATCCTATACATGAAATTTCTGAGTCCTAATTGTAGGTGGATACTGCTTGTTCATTTTCTGGTGGCCCAGACCTGAAATAATCACACAGAAACTATATTAATTGTAGCACTGCTTGGCCAGTGACTTAGACATATTCCTGGCTAACTCATATATCTAAAATTAACCAATTTCTATTAATCTATGTCACACCCCAAGGCTGTGGCCTACCAGTAGGCATCTTTCTCCTTCGGCAGCTACATGACTCCCTGACTCCACCTTGTTTTCTCCTCTATCTGTGCTTGGAATTTTTGCCTTGCTCTACTCTGCACTGTCCTAGGTCCAAGCAGCTTCTTTATTAACCAATGGTAACAAAACACAATCACAGCATACTGAGGAGAATCCTGCATCACCTAATGGCCTTATAGAGTCCTGCAAATGGCCCAAGAGCCAGTAGATGTGAGCGTTACACCCACAACCCACTTGCCAATCTGAAAAAAAATGTCTGTAGCTTGGAATTCACAGCAGTGATCTACTGTGTAAAGCAGAATAATAGCATTCTTGGCTGTAATGCTTGCAAAAATAACAGGAATAGCAGGAGGCCTGTGGAGAGCACCCTGGGGGACCAAAATGCAAAGCTTCCTGCACTTGTAAGATAATGGAAGGAAATTCCCCGTGGCCACCTGTTGTGCTAAACCAAGTCCCCTAAGGGAGAAAAATTCCACAGAGACCTAGCTCTCCTCCTTCACCAGCTTTGGTATTTTTCCCCTTCTCTTGCTTTTTGCCTTTATTTATTTTTTCACAAATAAAATGCAAATGACTTCAATAAGTCCTCTAATTATTAATGTGTTTCTATTTTTAAATGAACATCTGCAATCACAGGGAATATTAATAAAACTTCAGCTTTTTTTATACAGCATCTTGTAATCTGCTACAATTGGCCTTAAAATGCCTTGTTTCCTGAATGACTGACATGAGACAGTGAAAGGGGAAGAGAAGACATGTAAATCTCTTCTTGAACATGGCCACATTTCATCAGGCTTGCAGATCTCTTATATCAGACTCTGTAACAAGGACTGAAGGAAGACACTTACTATACGAGAAGAAAGACCAGCAGAGAAATTACATTTTGAGTTAGCCATAAGTCAATTTAAAGTCTGGGAAGACATGGGCGTCAGACTGAGGTCATATTTTTCTCTTTGGATTTAGTGTATTGTTGGGGGTGGTCCTTGCTATTGTTAGTTTTGGCCTAAAAACAATGTATTTTTAGGCATAAAAGTGAATGGGAGGTTAAGTATTGGGTTTTACATGGGTCTCAAAGATGGAGATGCTAAAGATCTGGGCTCCAGCAGCTGGTGATGCGGGAGAAATGGAATGATTTATGTCCTTGAATGAGGTCTCTGTCAAGAAAAAAATAGTCTCTCAGCTGATGCATTTAACTCCAATTAGACAAGATTATACCAAATAAAAAAATGTCCACATTTAATAAATGCCACACTCCCAAGTGGACCGGGACAGCATGATGGGGAGAGGAGCCCACACAAACCCCAGAGACCAAATGTTCCTTTTTCTGGTGTGAGCCTAAAGAGCCTGTGGGAGTGGTCCTGACCCTCCCTGGGGAGGGGGGGTCAGTGCTTGGCAGGCTGGGAGTTGGAGTCCAGAGGTGGAGTCCAGCCCAAGACAACTCCCAAGGGGAGGGAGCCTGAGATGGAACTTTCAGCTCCATTGGCACACCATTGGCACACCAAGGATGACTGCCAGGGGATGGGGTGAAACCCCCAACTCAATATTACATTCCAGACTCTTTGGATATAGGGTGTGACAAGGAGCTGAGGTGATATTTATGACCAACATTTTAGGCTCTCTTTGGATAAAGGGGCATTGGCTCAAGTCTGGCTACCTTCTGTGGGCATGAGGCAACGTGGGAGAGGGGAAGAGCTGAGACTTGGTGAGCTCACATTCAATGAGAGGAGTTGCTGGAGTGGCATCCAGTTTGCTGTCATCCTGGAGTCCTCAGGCAGCTGCTTTTTGAGGGAGATGAGAAAGCAGGTGGCTAGCAGAAAAAAATATTGTTATTATTGGCCCTATGAAATGGGGCTAGTCATGGGATGACACACAATAGCAGATAAAGCCATATTTTAGTTGGCAGG
Organism: Chionomys nivalis; assembly: GCF_950005125.1. Lineage (NCBI taxonomy): Eukaryota > Metazoa > Chordata > Mammalia > Rodentia > Cricetidae > Chionomys > Chionomys nivalis. The sequence goes on along the minus strand of NC_080088.1, from coordinate 56,222,403 downwards.
TGTCCTTGATCCAGAAGAGTTGGTACCAATGGTGAAGTCCCAAGTGCTGGTGCATGTTTTGGCATTGGCTGGAGAGTACTTGGCTCAGGCAGCAAGAGTGACCTGTAAAATATGCTTGAAATTGGCTGGGGTTAGTGTAGCAGAACTTTTTCCCAGAACCTGTAAGAGAACTGGAACAGATTTACGTCTAGGTGTCATAGCAAAAGGTTATTGCTTTAGGTTAAAACAATTAAAGGAATTGGGGACTTTGGAGTTTTTAGGATACACCTAAAACCTGTTAAGCAGACTTGTCTGTATTTTAGCAGGAAACTTTTTTAAATATCATAAATGATGTAATAAGTTGACAGTACCTGAAGTTGTCAAATGCCATTAGACAGGTCTGAGAGGGTTAAATGAGCAAAAATCAGACAGCTTTTTTAGCTATGCAGGCAAATCCAAAACTTCTCCTTGGTCCTTGGAGAATACCAGTCTTATAAGCAGTGATTGCTATTAGCTGCTGAGTACAAGAGGCCCAGAGACTTTTCTTGTAGGGGTAAGAGTTAGTCTACCTGTCTTGGCAAGATCAATTCTCCAGAAATCATCAAGGAAGCTGAAGAAGTGGAAGACTGCTTTTTGCTGTGTGGTTGCTTTGCCAAACCCAAAGGCAAGGCCAGAATGTGGAAGGTCTTCTGTCTTCTTGGAGGAACTAAAGGGTGCTGCAGAAGCTGGCATGTTTGTGTTAAAAGCTCTTTTATTAAAAGGCCATACCCTCATATATTTAAAGGCACTTGAGAATTAGGTACCATTTCTTGTTATTTTAAACTGGGCATAGAAGCTAAATTTAGGCATGTATTTTATTCAATTAGTTACAGTTTGTCAATGTTAGTAAATGTAAGAAGATTAAATGGAATATTTTAGTAAGTCAAAGAATACTAGCATATGTGGGTACTCTTACCAAAGATGGCAGACTTACACATGTGGGTACCCTTATCAAAGATAGCGGACTAGCACACATGGGTGCCCTTACCAAAGATGGTGGACTAGCACACGTGTGTACACTTACCAAAGAGTGGTGAGGTTAAAATGGCGGCTACCCCATGCGTTTGTATTATTTTCAGAGCTGCTGTAGTCTGGAGATATACGTTTTACCGGTCTTAAACAAGCACATGTGCACACAGAAATATAAATCAAGCACATTGCAAAAACACATTTACACACTCATACAGACATACTGTGGTCACATCATTCTAACAGGCAGACAAATAGGATGCTTTTAGAAAATATCCTAGCATAGGTGGGCAACAAAAGCCAGAAAAGCATAGAGGTGATCCCATGCAGTTTTAGAGTGGAAGGACAGGGGATCTGATCCCTAGTTGAGAGTCCCAGTGTGAGAATAAACAGCAAACAGCAGGGGATGGGGGAGGGCTACCAGAGTGATCCAAGCATAAAGAGCAGAAGCTAGCAAAGCATAGCAAACAGCTGATGGGTGAGCACTATTCTGAAGGGGTCAGCACTTGGTAGCTTGGGAGTTGGAGTCTAGAGGTGAAGTCCTGCCAAAGCAACTCCCAGGGGGAGGGGGCCTGAGTTGACCTTTCTGCTCCATTGGCGCTCCATTGGCATCCCAAAGATGACTGCCAGGGGCTGAGGTGACACCCCCAACTTAATATTACAATCTCCAACATAGAATGTTGACCCATGTAAAGAAAAATGAGACCAGGGATAGATGAGTGAGCTTCTAATGAAGTGAAAGCCACACCTTGCAAAGGTGTGTGAGAAAATGGAGAATCAATCAATTGCCTCTTCTCTCTACACTTGAGTTTGCTTCCTTGAAGCTTCTATTGAAGATTAAGGTGTTGTATAAGCTGACTACATGACCACTTCAGGGTATGGTTAGGAGGAAGGTTATTTATCTATCTATCTATCTATCTATCTATCTATCTATCTATCTATCTATCTATCTATCTATTTATTTATTTATTTACTATAGATAGGAGAGAGAATAGCCAGAGACATCTGGAAAATTCCAGAGCAAAGAGAGAAAGAAGTAGACTGAACATGGCAAGCAGATTACACCTGGCAATGGGAGAGGCAGGAGCAGGGCCAAAAGAGAGAAAAAAATGTGAGGAAGACAGAGAGAAAGAACAGTGAGAAAATAGCAGGGTTATAAGTCGAATGAGTAGCTGTGGAGAAGGAAATCCATGAACTGGAAGGAGTTTAGGACAGGTGAGAAGGGTTCAGAAGCTAGAATGGACTTTGAAATGTGGAAAAGATACTTGTGGTCTAGAGGCCAGCATGTACTTTGGTATTCTAACAGCATGATAGACATTTGTCCCTTTTATGTTTTGAAATTTGGGGAAATGGTGATTTCTTTTGATTTTGCAGATATGTCCAGATGATATGAGCCTATGGGCACAAAAGTTGAGTTGTGCCTTTCGGACTGCTCCTGTTCAGCATTCTGGGAACTGATGACAGAAGAGCAAAGGATATCAGATATCTGTGCTGTGTGATCTTTTAAGTAGAGCACACATACAAACATGTTAATTTGCGCATGTCAGTCTGACCCTGTTTGTGTAATGTGGGATGGCTGTCATTTGCTTCCAAATGAGTAGCAGAATATTTGTGAGGCACAGGGATCAGGATGTGAATCCTAGAGGAGATAATCAGACACATATTAATGCTGTTGTTTATCTCTAATTTGACATTTTTTTTGATAGTGACAAGCTGTTTGGGGGAAATGGCTCTTTAGGTAATAAAAGGTCAAAAAGGTTGAAAATTCTACCCAGTTTGTCTGCAGTTACAGATTCTCTACCTACACCAGTAAGAGGCACTAAAACCTTTGAGATATGGGACCTAACTAATACCAAGATATTTCAATGACAGAATACCCTTGAAGGAGATACAGGGACTCCAACTCAGCTTTCTTTGCTTCCAAATTGCAGTTTTCCTTACCTCCACCATGATGTATTATTACCTTGCCACTGGTCTAAAAAAACAATTGAGCCAAGTGACTATATAGGTAAGCTTCTTATAAGAAGAAAGGCAAACTGCTTTCTGACTACAAATGGATGCATATTAAGAGCCGTATTATAGCAAAGCCTCAGTCGAATCTCTCAAAAAGTAAGGGACAAGGCCTTTCAAAATTGGAAGGAATCAACATATCTGACAGCTACAAGGTTACTTGCCTTTGCTTCATATAATTGAGTCTCTCTCTGTAAAGTCAACCTTGCAAAGTTCCTTGTTACCATCATGCATCTGATTGAATGCCACATTCAGAAGCTTTAAAAATAGAAAAAGGAGAATAAAATCTATGCTTGGAACACCAGAAGGGCACAGTGATGACATTCTCTGTTTTTTTCCTACATTAACCCAAGAATAATCTTTTTCTCTACTAATATATGCAGATAAATTAGGCTGTCTGAGATGCAATGATGACTCTGTCTTTTGAAAACCTTGCTCTAGTCCCTGAGTGTGTACCTGTACCGTGTGTACCTTTGTACTATAGTTAACTTTTTGCCAATTCCTGTTTTCATCTCTGAATTCTTGCTTTGATGGTAACAAGATTCTGGAAGTATTTGGTAGAGGTTTCAGTCTTGTCTCTGTCTATGCAATCTCCCAGTCTTTGTCCATGAGTAACATGTGGTATCACGCCTCTGAAACTCAGCCAGGACATTCATCCTTCTCAGTTGTTCATTTCTGGCATAGCAAAACAGAAATCTAACTAGCACACGATTATATGACACTCTGGGTGTTGTTATAGCATTTTAGGACAAAAGTTCTAGTAGTTCCAAAATGTGAGGCTTGCCTACCTACCTCAGTATGTCAACCAAGGTGAGGAGCACTGGTGAAGGGTAGAGAACAATGTATTTAATGTGGCCTCATTGGGAAGAATAGATAACTTCAAGTGTGTCTTCAAGAGGCTGACCAAAAAAAAAAAATGATTTTATATGGAAGGGAGACAAAGAGAGGGTTGGGGAGTGCGGCAGTGGCGCTGCATGCCTTTAATCCCAGCACTCAAGAGTACTGGCAGGCAGATATTTGTGAATTTGAGGCCAGCCTTGTCTACAGAGTGAGTTCCAGGATTCTGTGTAGGCAAAGTTACACAGAGAAACCCTGTCTCCAAAACAAACGAACAAACAAACAAACCCCCAAACAAAACCAAACAAAATGAAACAAACAAACAAACAAAAAACTGATGGAGGAAGGTCATTGGCTAATAAAGAAACTGTCTTGGCCCATCTGATAGGGCAGAATTTAGATAGGTGGAGTAAACAGAATAGAATGCTGGGAGGAAGAGGAAGTGAGCTCAGACTCGACAGCTCTGCTCTCTGGAGCAGACGCCATGCTCTCCTCTCCAGAGCAGACATGATGAAGCTCTGACCCAGGATGGACGTAGGCTAGAATCTTCCCGGTAAGCGCACCTTGGGGTGCTACATACATGAACAGAAATGGGCCAAGCAGTATTTAAAAGAATAGAGTTTGTGTGTCGTTATTTTGGGGCATAAGCTAGCCAGGCAGCCATGAGCTGGACTGTGGGAAGAGGCCCGCAGCTCCCTACTACAAAAAACAACAAAAAAGAGGATTGGAGTTTTCACAGTTGACAAATCAGGTAATCCTAGGCAGGATAGTGGTAGGATTCATCCTTATCACAAGTGTGGTACAAAAAGTACTGTAGAGAAAATGTTATGTTTGTGATCATTTGAGAGGATTAGTGCAGTTCCCATGGAATGGTTGTGCCCGTTCCAGCGTTTGATCCTACCATTTTGGCTAACAACCCTTGTTTGGGGGAGGGGTGGTGATCTCATTATAAAGTGGTTTTGTTTGTAAGGCTCACTGTTGATTGGAGGAAGTTTCAGTCTTTTGTTATAAATATGATGATTGATCATGCCTATCATTTTTGAGGTTCTTGATAAATGCAGAAGGAAATGACTCCGAAGGAAAATGAAAAAAAAATGTATTGGTGAGAGAGACAAAGCAGAGTCAACGTATTTAGGCCTGTAACCTATGGTCTCTTTAAGTATCGTGTTGGTGACTAATGATCCCTGGACTACCTCATGTAAATACACTCAGCTTTTGCATAAAAGCACGAATAGATAGACATTTGTTCTTTTTTGTTTGTTTGTTTGTTTGTTTGTTTTTTCAAGACAGGGTCTCTCTGTAGCTTTGGTGCTTGTCCCGGAACTAGCTCTTGTAGACCAGGCTGGCCTCGAACTCCCAGAGATCCGCCTGCCTCTGCCTCCCGAGTGCTGGGATTAAAGGCGTGCGCCACCACCGCCCGGCTAGACATTTGTTCTTAATTAGAGTCATAAACTTATGGGGAAAACCAATGAAATAAATGAATGCTTTCCTTAAGTTAAGTTATTCTCTATTTCTTGTAACTATCCACTTGCCTGGTCCTACACCATGTATGAATCCAATGTATATTAATTTTTATGCAAATATTTTTTGCAGTATTTAGCTGCAAATACATTTGGTGAACTGATGTTACATTGTCTTGAAACTGAACTATGGGGCTGTATTCCAAAGGACAATGGATCACTGCTTTTATTTTCTGATCTTCCTCACAATATGTCATGGTGACCAGGAGTGACTTAGCCAGTCAAGTTTTGCCACACTTAGTTTTTCACCAACTGGTTGATTTTACCACTTAGCAATTAGAAATATAGTCGAGCTTTTCTCCACAAAGTTTCTAGATAGCAATAGAAAAGCAGGGTGATGTTTAACATGTCATGAGAAATCAGCTCTGCCAGTAAAGGCAGAGGGACACATGTATTTGTGGGATGCTGTTTTATTTCAATAGCTGTAAGTAATTTTGGTTGAGGCCACCTGTTAGAAGAAGGTTGCTTCTCAGTAAAGGCATTAAGATGTTGACTCTGCAGGTTTATAACTAACTTATAGTACCAGTGTTTAAAAAGAGAAGTGAGAACAAGATTATACAAATACACTTATGGTATAATATATATTGAAGATAAAATATATATCTATCAACATATAAGCACACACACATGTATAATTCACAATGATAAAACCAAGGAGATTAAAAAAGGAAACTCAGATTTGAAATCTCTTCTAGATGAGCATATTTTCATCAAAGAATTTCATATAGAGAAACAATAACCTTAGATTATATCGTACATTATAAAATTCCGAGGACTGCAAGGCTCTTTCTGGTTACTAGCCCTCCTAGAGGATTTAGATTAATATTCTAGCTATAACCATTAATGCTTTACACATGTGCACTACTCTAAACATATAATAGAAAAGCACTATGTGATTGGTTGAGAAAATTTTATAAATTATATGTACAAGCTTCATAATATTTTACATAACTAACCTCAACTATGTAGTAATATTTCACAATGCAAGGAACAAACCAAAGAAAGGAAGAAAACCATCAGGTGCCTTTGATTTGATGTTATTGTTTTATTTCCTTCTAATCTATATATTAGTTCTGGGTAACATTGCTTTAAGTGTTTTTTTTAAGGAAGGTGTATTGAACTTCTAAGATAATATGGCTGGAAGCGATATGTCTACTTTACCTGATGCTTAAAATAACTTGCAAATCATAATGACATAGACTGTCTTCTTCTTCCTTTTACTTTTTTTCTGGTTCTGAAACTTGCCAAAGGTGCCCAGAGGCTAATAAATGATGGGTGAATCTCATAAATATGATAAATATGTAATAAGTAGCTAAATAAATAATAGATATATAGCTTTGCTATTGACTTTCATAAGGGATGTGTGTATAGAAAGATGGGATACAGGTTGACAGTTTTTAAAGTGCTTTACAAAAGGAGCCATTTAAATATAATATATTGCTATTATTCTAGAGGCAAATACTTCCATATAAGTAAAGGGCCTGTCAGCATTTCTATTGGAAGCTTTCATTTTCAGGGTTTGTAACTCAACCCTAAATTGTGCTGTCAGCTGAAATATGGTATATAAAGTTCCAGTGTCATTGTCATTTTTTCAACATTTGCAATCACAAAACCTCATTTTTTTCACATGTGGACATTAATGTAATGCAGAAGTCAGTAAGTCAGTAAGTTAGTAATTGCCAGTGCTATCAAATCTTATTTCATCTGAATAAGATAATATTTCCTAAGAAATCAAGGCTACAGACACCAAGAAGCATACATAAATAGATTTTTGTGCCTCTGTTTTATGTCAGTATTTTGGTCAAATATAATGTGTAGGTGGATGCTGTAATGCTGGTTTCCAAGTCATTTGAAGGAAAATAATTATGCCTGGGGCACTGGAAAAATTTCAATTTTGAACTAGAGATGTGAGAGTATTAACAATCACGCCTACTGAGATGAACTATCTGCTGGTGACATTTAAAACTAGCCTATTCATTTCTATTCTTTATGGGCCGGATGTCTATTTCAGGGATTTATGGCAAACATCTGATCCAGAAGTAGTTATGTTCTTGACAACAAAAAGTGATAAAGAAGCTGTAGAGAGCAATGAAAATTGATGGAGATGGAGAGTGATAAACAGCAGAAGAGACCCATTAAGGATCAAATGATTGGTAAAGCCCAAGGAGAAGGGACTGAGAGCTAAATTGGAGTGCAGGGTGATCATTTCACAGGTGCAATCAGCCAGCCATTCCCCTACTGTGTCTGCTTTGTTCTGGCTTGAAATCTGAAGTAAGTTATTAGAGGTTGGATCTGATGCTATTTTGAAGTCGTGAGAAGTACAAAAAGCCCCTGACTTGTGTTTTTAGGGAACTTCATCTAATAAAGCCCATAACTCTCCAGCTAAGGGCACAAAGGGTTTCTTTCTAGGACTGCACAAAATAAAAAATAAATGCAAATACAAGAAAACATGTCTCCTGGTGGTGTTTGCTGCGTCTAATGAGGTCTGGGTTTTCAAAACAAAGCATGAGCTTGACTTCAGATATGGAGTCCGTTTTCGCTGTGAAGACTCACAACATAACATGTTGGTGTTTTCAATGTGACATTTGAGGATGTGCTCTGCTTTCCTCTTAGCAAAGAGCTGGAGACGCACAGTGCTGTATATTTGTTGTGTTCATCACCACAATACAAATATGAACCAAGCCGGGAAGTTTACTGTTCCCTTCTCACAAGCACGTAGAGAAAGTGATGGGCCTTTTGAATTTGTTCTTTTAGGGAATTCACATGTCTTTAAAAGAAGGAAATGATTTCATCTTTGTGAAGATTAGGATGTTTTTTCAGAATGTTGACAGCGCAGTTCATGGAAGCAGTGCACTGTTAGAGATAGATCTTTCCAGTTTCCAAGTACATCTTCTTTTGTGAAAGCACATTATATCATATTCTATAGGAAATGTCAACCCTGTGTGTGGTATTTAGGATTTTAATTGTCCTAAAAATTAAAATATTTCATTTTTTTTTATTTCACTCACTGGGCATAGCACCAAAATTTTTTTGAGATGGTTTGGAAGACGTCAAATTTCAGATACCAAGACTCACAGAACTCTTTAGTTTACAAATGAAACTGTTGATAATTGCTTTGATCTAAGATATTTTCAGCCCTTTCTCACATACCACTTTCTCCTCCTCCCCCTGTACACTGTTAGGACTGAAGCAGGTTCTCAAGAAGCTTTCTGAATGCTGAAATATCTTCTCATAGCACACAAGAAGTGCTTGATGTGGGCGTGCAACTTTTACATCGAAAGTGACATGCTAGTGTTTTTCTGTTTCCTTTATCATAAGATGTTTTTGCCACCCACATTTCCTACTGGTTCTTACAGACTTGAGTGGATGTATTTGTCCCAACGGAGCCTTACATTTGATTTCTCTTGAACACTCAGGTCTGTACCAATGTGGGCACAGACAGAACAATGCTTGTGCCCATTCAGAGCAATAAGAACAAAGGAGGGACTGTCAACAGACGTCTTGGGAAAAGTGGCATTAGAGCACATGCATAGCTAAGGTGGTTCCTATACCAGAAAGTGCCAGCATCGATGGACCTCATATAAACCCCCTCTCAGCAAAAATGTCATAGAACTAGAGATGTGGCCAGAAGAAGATGGATGCCAAACACAGCAATTTAGATCTGGCAAACAGGTTAGACATTTCCCACCTGGAACCCTCCTTACAGGCATCTTCCATCTCAAACATATCTATCTGCCAGATGTGATTTATTTGTGCTTCACACCAAGTCACATGAGGAGAAATGGAATGATTGTTGACACTATTGATATCCATTAATTACATAGACATGATGGAAGTCCAAATGGTTTTGTTATCAATTAAATGATTTTCTCAGATTGAACATGTATTAAATTTCTGTTCATCAAACTCTTTGTTCCATAATACTAAGGGTATAATTTTGTAACAGTATTTGGTATTTAAATTCCCACTCTGAAAGCTTAATTTTGTTTTTCTTTTCTTTTCCAATATTGAATAGTAAAAGTAATGTAAATAAATTTCATGTTTGACTTAAAGGTAGAATCCAAAAGTAATTTTTTTGAATTGGCATATGATACTGTTTCTTTTATTCTGAAATAATATTTAGAGAGTTTCTAGGGTTTTATATTCTATGCACCTAATTCATGAACACTTCTGAGTATATCAGAATAAAAATCCTCATGTCTGGACTACTTATTCCCCAGTTGCCTATCATCTACTTTTGTATGTGTTACCAGAACGTGTCTATATGAAAGTGACCCTCGTTCACTATACTATAGAAATGTTTACCACGGACTGAAAATAGAAATGGAAAAGGATCTTGTAGATATGGGAGATGGATGACTCTTTGCTTTCCTATTTTATTATTTATGTTATATTGACAAATACAATCAAAGAGAGTAAAAATAACAATATGCAACTTTATCTGACAATATGTTAAAGAGGAGTGTCTTCTAGACTGAAAATAGTATGTTAAATGCTAACTTTCAGTTGAGAATTATTTTTTTCCCTTTTCTAGATAGTCATAGTAAGTCTGTTCAGGAGGATTCTGGCTAATGGAAATGCTGACCTACAATTACCAGAGATATCATATGAGACCGTGGATATAACAGGTCTGAAACCTCCAGAATAAGGGACCAATGTGATCTTCTGCAACTAGAAGGGAAAGACTGGTGTGTGTGTGTGTGTGTGTGTGTGTGTGTGTGTGTGTGCAGATAAAAGAATAAATTATGTTTTCTACATTGCAGCTGAACATTTGGAATTATTCGGAAGATGATTTGGGAAGCTGTCTTTACAATGGAGTTAAACTGGTTTCTTATTTTTGTCACTACAGTGGTTCCTTTCCATTCTAAAATGCATCAGTGTGTCAGTCAGCTGCAGAGCATTTGACTCAGTGTGAATGCCTGAGATGAGATTAGAGGAAGTGTATGAGAACCGCAGAGCACAGATCTCGAGAGTTTACAGGGATCAGTGTTCTGGAACATGAGGCAAAGTATTGCAAGCAGGTTCCTGTGTAGTGAGTCTCCTCACAATGAGATCCAACTTTTACTTCATCCTGTTTGGTCTTGTGCCTGTCTGCACATGCTAAGCTTGGGTGTTTACCCATAACTGTCTTATACTTAAATTTCATTGTTGGAATTCTTGCTTATTGAACTATCGAATGCAATAATGGTGCCTTAGCAGGGAAGACAAAAGCAGAGTATAATGCAACTGAAGAGAATCAAAACAATCTTCCTTCTTATTAACTTGCACAACTGCGTGTGTGTCAGCAGTCACAGATTAAAGATGCAATTAGTCTGAACAGGGACAATGTGAGGCTGATCCTTATTGTGTCAACAGATACTGCCCCGGAGCCTCCACTTTTGAGATGGCTGCTAGCAGGACTGCGAAAGTTTGTCCCATCATAGCTTATCATTCTAATCAAATTGAAAAAGTCAATGCTGGTAAATTGCATTCCTGTGTCATAAATTTACATTTTTAGAGATTTATGGACCCTCCAGCACACTGACATAATGATTTATATCACATGTGATTAAAAGCCGAATGACTTTATTTGTCTTAATGTTGTTTACAAAGAATTAGACTCCTACAACAACAAAATGTCAAGGAGAAGCATTTAGTGCTCTCGTTCACAGACGACTTCTGTAGTGCTTAGAGATTTGTTTATGAGCAAGTGGAGAGAGGCACAAGTGGAGCATCAGTTGTATTTACTGAAGTATAGTTTCTAGGGCTATTAAATAAAACAAATACAGGAGGAAAGTTAAGGCATTTTTCTTTTCCAATCAAACATTTTTTCCATTCTATTCCAATCTTTTATTCCTTTTAATTGATTGGTACCATTTGGTGGTTTGAAAGGAAATGACCTAGAAAAGAAGTGGCACTATTAGGTTTGCCCTCATTTGAACCAATGTGCCTTTGTTGCAGTAAGTGTGTCATTGTGGCAGTGGGCTTTGAGGTATCCTATGCTCAAGCTATACCCAGTGTCACAGTTCACTTCCTGTTGCCAATGGATCAAGATGTAGAATACTCAGCTCCAGAGCCACGTCTGCCTGTATGTCACCATGTCCCACTATAAAGATAATGAACTAAACCTTTGAAACTGTAAGCCACTCAAATGAAATGTTCCTTTATAAGAGTTGCTGTGGTTAGGATGTGTCTTCACAGCAAGAGAAACCCCAACTAAGAACTCCAATTTTACACATTTATCACACTATCTCTCTCTCTTTCCTCTACATATATTTAATTAGAAATTTTAGATTAGGAATTAGAGACCAGGTTTTCCAGTCACTTCCTCTGTCCTTATGTTCAGTAGCAATCAATGACTCCAAAAGATGTAATCACAGAAGCTGATTCTGTACAGATAAGAGCAGCATCAGAATAAATATGTAGGCTGGAAGTATTGATGAATGTCAAGTCTGTAGGTGACTTCTGATCTTCGGTGGGCAAGCTCTTTTGTACTCCTGAAGGAACCTTTATGTGTACTGGTCATTTCACCTAACAAGTATTATTATTTATAACATGCCACTAATTTATTCTCTGTGGTATGATTTTTCCCACTCTTGATGGAATTGTCTCTCAACATAAAAAAAAGTATTTTGAAACTAGAAAGAATGTTTTAAAATTAGATAGGAATCAAACTGTCACAAACTAGTTAGAACTTGTGAAAAAATTCTTTTAAATTAATGATTAAAATGTACTCTAAAGATCTAGCAGTTAAAACAAAACAATTTCATTTAAATATAAATTAAAATAGGTGGATAAATTAGAAAAAAGAACCCAGAAAATGGAAAATACAGCAAGAGTAATGTTTTTGTTAGATAACAGATGCAGGTAATCAACTTAATTTTCAGTTAAGTAAAAAGAAAATGATCCAGTGTACACTTAATATTAGAAGAACGAAGAACGCTTATATAACTTATTGTATATAAAGAAATAAAGGACATGGATAAACTCCTGAATGGACACACAGAGAAAACAAAGAGAGAAATCATAATGAAATTTTGAGGAGAAATCCTCAATAAATAGAAAAAAAACTCAGCAGAAAGCGTCAGTCGTGGACTGAACCCAGTGGATGACAAAGTTTCAAGTTGAAAGATTAGTTGATGACTTAGAACCTTCAGACAATAACAAAGATGAAAGAATAAGAAAAACATGAACAGGGATGGAGATGCTACAGAACATCATTTAAAGATCAAATCTGCAAATCATAGGCATTGAGGGAGGAAATTATAATACGATGGAAACTGAAATAAAGAGGGTCAAGTAAAAAGAGCTCAGACCCAGATCAGTTCACTAATAAATTAAACTACACGTGGTTTTTCACCTGTGGGTTGCCACCCCTCTGGGGGTCACATGTCAGATATCTTACATATCAGATATTTATATTATGATTTATGATAGTAGCAAAATTACAGTTATAAGGTGCAATGAAATAATTGTATGGTTGGTGATTACCACAACACGAGTGAGTAACTGTATTAAAGGGTTGCAGTATCAGGAAGGTTGGGAAAAACTGGACTAGACATTTATGGTAAAACTGCAACAGTCTTCAAAATACTTCATGGAATATAAAGAGAAAGAATATAAACTTACTTTACAAATGAAACAACAAAAACAACAGCAAAATAAAATTATAGACCAGTCTCTAGGATGAGCTGGATATAAAAGTTCTTACTGGAATACTTAGACATTGAATTCAGTAGTATGTTGAAAAGACCAACCATCATCATCACATTAATTTTATTACAGGATGCTGATGGTTTAACACATGCCAATCAATAATATAAAACATTGTATAACAGATTCAGAAACAGAAATCATATAATTATCTCAAAACATGCAGGAAAGTCCTTTGGCCACACCACATTACTTCATGTTCAAAACCCTGAAGAAGGCCCATGGAAACTGCTCATTTAACAAAGACCACCCTGTGCAGTGTGAGGACCTAGATTTTATGGAATTCTGGTAAAAAACTGGGCTTGGTAGCTTGTACGTGTAATTCTAGCAATGACAATCTGAAAACCAGAGATAGGTAGATTTCTGGATTTCTTTGGCCAGTTAACCTGGCCTTATATGATGAAGTTCAAGGCCAATAAGGGACTATATCTAAAATCGAAGGTAGAGAGTTATTAATGAAAAGTGTATAGTCATCATTATTACATTAAACGTAAAAAAGCCCAAAGCTTTTCTTCTAATATTAAAAATGAAACAAGATTGCCCACTTTCTGCACTCTCCATAAATATAATCCTTGATGCCCAAAGCTTTTCTTCTAATATTAAAAATGAAACAAGATTGCCCACTTTCTGCACTCTCCATAAATATAATCCTTGACATCTTAGCTACAACAATAAAAGAAACGTGTTTAAAGGGATACAAATAAAAAGTTCATTATTTCTATTTACAGATGATATAATTCTGTATATAAGAAATCTTATAGACTACTTCAGAAAATTAGAATTGATAAGCACTTCCAGAAAAGTGGTGGGATACAAAGTTAACATACAAGTATTAGTCCAACTTGCTATACATACAAATAATCCTAATAAAGGAAGTGAAAAATCATTATAATTAACAATTAAAATGCTGATAAAACAAGATAAAGAAGCATCTAGAGCATGAAAAGATCTACCGTGCTCAGAGGTCAGCAGGATAATATTGTGAAAATAAATTGATTATCAAAAGTGATATATAATTGAGTGTGATACTCATCAAAACTAAAATGACATTTTTTCACAGAAATAGAACAATTCTAATATGCACATGCATCTACAAAAGACACCAGAGAGCTGAAGTAATCCTGAAACACACAGAGTCAGAAAAAGTATTAACCTGGCAGTTTCATGATTCCTAAATTCAAGTTATGATACAGAGCAATGAACATGGATTAAAAATTTCTCAATAAAATACTTGCAAATCAAATTCAACAAAATCTCAAAAAGATTATTCCCCACAAACAATTTGGCTTCATTCCATCAGAAATCCCACCTGTTACTTGCACAAAAATGGAAGCAGGAATCAAAGAAATTGAAGAATAAGAACTGAACCTATGTAACTATAGCCAACTGACTTTTGGTAAAGATACCCAAAGCACATACATCAGTTTTTTTTTTTTTTTTCTCATTGCTGAGACAAAATACCTGACAAACAGCAGCTTAAGTAAGTAAAGGTCAGTTCTCTCACAGCTGTGAAGGCATGATGCCAGGAACAGGACTGTGCCTGTAGTCAGGAGGCTAAGAGAGAGGGGTACTTCAGCTGAGAGTCTTTTTCTTTATATTTATTCTAGAACCACAGATAGAGAACAGTGCTGCCCAGAGCTAAGATAGGGCATTCGTTAGAGGGCATCCTACCTCGATCCTCTCTAAAGCTTCCCCATAGACATGTTCTGAAGTTTGTGTCTATGGTGACTTAATCCTTGTCAACCATCAAGATTAAATTTATGGCATACACTGGGAGAAAAGATGACCGTAAGTAAAAAGCGCTGGCATAATTGGTTATCCTCATGTAGAAGAATGAAGACACACCTCGATATCTTACCTTGTACAAAATTCATTTCAAAATGCCAGAAAATACTGTAGTGTAAGATCTGAAGCCATTTGGGAATATCACAGGGAAATTATTTAGAGATATAGGCATAGGAGTTTTGAAAAGAACTGCAGTGGCTTGGAGATAAAACAAGCAAATGGGGTTGCATGAATTTCAAAAACTTTTGCACAATATTTGAAATCAAGGGAATAAATGGTTTACAGAAAGGGAGAAAATATTTTCTAGCTATTTATCTGACTTAGAATTAATATTTAGGATATATAAAGAACCCCAAAAAGTAATTGTCAAATATTAAAAACCAAATAGTCCTACCTGTAAATTGGATACTGAAATGGACAGTTCTTGAAAAATGAAGCAAAAACAGTCAACAGCACATGAAAATTGTTCAATTCACTCAGCCATCAGGGAGAGTAAATACACTGGGGACCTTAGCTTCTATTTCTGTTGCTATAACTAATACAAAGAAACTAATAAAAACTTGTAATGACTGGTCCTTGAAACAGTGACATGTTTCTGGATGATAATTACATTTTATTTTGATAGTGTCACATTTTCAGAGAAGTTACTGATAAGTTTTTAAATATAAAACATGCTCATTCCCACAGACTCTGAAAAGGTAAGACCCAACCATCATTTATGGGTAGTTCAATTAAAATTAATGTCCCAGCCTATGAAATGATCAAGGATAGGGATTTCTATTTAAAACAGTCTCTGATACGTGTGAATTCTGTGTATTAATTTGTGTCATGGGTATTTGTCTTTTATTTTAAATATTCTAAGAATTTACAGTTGCCATAAGAACAAGTATCACTCTTGTAATCATCTCCCTGCATGATAATAGGAAAATGAGCTGAGAGGCTTGATTCTTAGAGCCATTTTGTTCCTGTCCAGCTGAGTGCTCTTCATATCTCACCCTGCCCTAAGTGCCTATGAAATGAGATGGTATAACAATTTCTAAGGACAACTTTGCTGCCAAGTTTGCAAAAGTTATGATTAATTAAAGTTAATTTTGCTGGCTTATCTTTATTCACAGCAGTGCCATTATTTTTGCTAAGTTGTATCCTATTTGCTGTTCTTTTGCATACTGGACCTTAAAACATGTTACATACATCTGAGGGAAAGCATGTGGTTGTGAGGAAGTATACTAAAATTCCTGATCATTTCACAAGATATCTCACCAGCATTTATTGTCTACAAGACAAGTACCTCTGTAGGTAGAGATTCAGATGCCACTGAGACATTACTAGAACGTGCTTCTTTACTTGTTTGCTTTCTTGGGAAGTGTTGGGGTGTTGTTATTTTTTTATTTTATTCACTTTTTGTGGCGATTACTCTATAGGAAAGACCAGGATCCCAGGAATTGATTGAGATTTTACATCAGGCCAAATACTTTGTATCAAATCTATGAAAATTACATCATTAACTCTTTTTTTTTTGAACAGATGAGACAGTTGAAGCATACACTAGTTTAAAAAAATCCTCAAAGCTACAGAGTAACCCTGTCTTGAAAAACCAAAAAAAAAAATCCTCAAAGTTCATATCATCTGTTATGCTCAAGAAATATATAAGCTTAGAATAAATGACCAAATAGTATATTTACTATTAAATAGTCTTAAATAGTAAGTTAAATTCATTTTCAAATAGCCATAAGTGTTCTGAAGAGTAACAGAATACAGTGAGTGCTGAAGATGTTGATTATTTATTATCTGATGAGGGAGATATAAATGGTGATCATTGGCAGTTAATTTTTATAAGCATTATTTTCATTTATTAGTTGAGTTCCTGGCAGGAAACAGATGGTAAACACAGGGTAATTAAAAATAATTTTTACAAGGTACTAATTTTAAAGTTGTGGGATATGTTGAGGGAAACCAAAAAGAGAAGATGTGTTACCTCTGGGATTGCAAGAGCTGATATCTATTATTACCACCAGGTCTAAATGGAATGCATTGGTAGGAACCCAAAAGAACTGCAGATGATGCTCCAGCTGTGGATGCCAGAGAGTATCTCTGGTTCTCCATTGATAAGCACATATTCTATGATGC